>NC_079172.1:29905949-29918449 GCF_947568905.1 Ostrea edulis | reverse complement strand
CACCTAGTCAATTATAAATCTGCACTACATTGGAATGCTTGATGTAACTGTACGTACTTGGCCAGTGATTTTTGCTGAGAAAATTTTCAACAATCAAATATATAATATTCTCAAAGATTAAAGATATCCCTATTTCAAAATTTGATCCCTTACTGAGACACCATCCTAACACCCCCCCCCCCCACCCTACCCGCTTCCGTTGCAGGGCCATGGTTTAATGAATCTTCAGTCTGCACTACCTGAGAATGCCAATGTATATCAATATGATTAATCATGGACCTGCTGGTCATGAGATGAAGATTTTAAAAAATTCCCTCATATATTGCCATCCCAGTCTTCCTTCCAGGGCCATGATTTGAATGACTTGGAATCTGTACTACCTGGTCATGTTTGCAAAGAACTATGACTTATCATGGCCCTGCTATTCTTAAGAAGAGGAGGTTTTGCTACAATGTAAAACTTTGATCCCTATTGTGGCCCCATACTACACTCTGGGACCATGATTTGAACAAACTTGAATCTGCACTACCTGTGAATACTGACTAATCATGGCATTGTTGCTCTAGAGAAAAAAGATTTTTCCCTATACACTTTGTTCCTCTATTGTGGCCCCACCTTACCCCCCACCCCACCCACCCCCTATGGCCATGTTTTGAACAAACTTGAATCTACACTACCTGAGGATGCTTGGATATTAATATGATTTATCATGGCTGTGCTGTTCTTAAAAAAAAGACTTTTAAAGAATTTCTTATCTTTCCCAATGTAAAACTGATTTCCTTTTGTGCTGTCCCCTTCCTAACCCAATAGGGCCATGATTAGAACAATTTTGAATCTCCATTCATTAAGTAAGCTTTCACATCAGTTTTGTTTTATCTTGTCCAGTGATTCTTAAGAAATTTTTTAAAGACGATGCCACCATATTTTCACTACAGTGTCCCCTTAATATCACTACAGTGTCCCCTTAATATATTGCCCCCCCCCCCCCCCCCCCCCCCCCCCCCCCCCCCCGTTATAATGCCACCTCTGCTTATTGCCTGAAAATCCTAAAGAACAGATTTCTCCCCATGTTAATATCCCAATTATAATGCCAAACTTGTAAAATGCCATATCTATGTCACTGATTTTCACAAACAAATGGTCAAATATGGGGTTTACCCTCATGAATCATCATGCCAATTACCCAACACTCATCAATATCACACCTGTACTTTGAAAGCAGGGCAGTGAAGTGTGACAGTCTCCACAAAGTATTCAGGTAGTCAGGTTAATTACAAATAATTGTTGAATTATACTCAAGATAATCTAACTGTTTACTGGGTATACAAAATGGAACCCGGCCAAATACATTTACAGAATCGAGTTTGTTTTGACTGCTCAGCGAATTGTCTGTAACGGTGAATTCGTTATATCGCCACCCCCACTTTATTGCCCAAATTGGTCTTGAACAAAAGTTGGCAATATATCAAGGGAGCACTGTATTTCTTAACTATCTTCCCTTTGAAAAAGGATGCAACTCTTCATTTGAACAATTTTAAACACTAAAACTGCCCCACTTGTCATCAAATTTTGGTACATGTAATTTTCCACATACATTGTATGAATGTAAGGTAAAACACCTACTTGTTCTGAATGTATAACTGCAATACCCATATCCACATAGTCTCCAAAATGTGTCTGAAATCAGAATCAGAACTCAAAATCACATTATCCTAAAACAAGAGGCCCATGGGCCACATTGCTCACCTGAGTATCCTTGGCCCTTATCTGAAGACTTTCCATATATAATGGCATGTAAAACCTTAGTCCCTATTGTGGCCCCAACCTACCCCTAGAGACCATGATTTTTACAAACTTGAACCTGCACTATGTCAGAAAGCTTTCATGTAAATGTCAACTTCTTTGGTACAATAGTTTTTCCCTATATATTTCTATGTAAAAATTGATCCCCTATTGTGGCCCCATTCTACCCCCTGGGGCCATGATTTGAACAAACTTGAATCTGCACTGTCAGGAAGCTTTGATGTAAATGTCAGCTCCTCTGGCCCAGTGATTCTTGAGAAGATTTTTAAATCATACCCTACCCTAATTTTGCATTTTTGTGATTATCTCCCCTTTGAAGGGGGCATGGCCCTTAATTTGAACAAACATAAAAGCCCTTCACCCAAGGATGCTTTTGGCCAAGTTTGATTGAAATTGACCCAGTGGTTCTGGAGAAGAAGATGAAAATGTGAAAAGTTTACAACGACGCCGACAGACAATTAATGGACAGATTTTGATCAGAAAAGCTCACTTGAGCTTTCGGCTCAGGTGAGCTAAAATAAAAAACAGAAAAAGAAAAGCTAATACTCAAAGATTCTGTTTATTTTCATTCCATTGGTTTTCGTTCCAAGTTTTAGCAACATTAATTCAAATATATAATTCATTTTCATAGTAAACGATTAACTGAAAAGGAAGCTGGAAGGAGAGGAAGGGGCAATAATGAGACTAAATAGAATTATGAAAGAAATTGAGGAGCAATAATGAGACTACCTAGATCAATGAAGGAGAGGGAGGGGTAATAATGAGACTAAATAGATCAATGAAGGAGAGAGAGGGGCAATAATGAGACTAAATAGATCAATGAAGGAGAGGGAGGGGCAATAATGAGACTACCTAGATCAATGAAGGAGAGGGACGGGCAATAATGAGACTAAATAGATCAATGAAGGAGAGGGAGGGGCAATAATGAGATTGTCTAGATCAAGGAAGGAGAGAGAGGGGTAATAATGAGACTATAAATAGATCAATGAAGGAGAGGGGGGCAATAATGAGACTAAATAGATCAATGAAGGAGAGGGAGGGGCAATAAATAGACTAAATAGATCAATGAAGGAGAGGGGGGCAATAATGAGACTAAATAGATCAATAAAGGAGAGGGGGGCAATAATGAGACTACCTAGGTCAATGAAGGAGAGGGAGGGGCAATATTGAGATTACTTAGATCAATGAAGAGGGGGGATACAACAATGAAACTACCTAGATCAATGAGGACGGGGGATACAACAATGAGACTGCCTAGATCAATGAAGAGGGGGGCAATAATGAGACTACCTAGATTAATGAAGAGGGGGGAGGGGGGCAACAATGAGACTACCTAGATCTGTGAAGGGGAGGGGGTAATAATGAGACTACCTAGATCAATGAAGAGGAGGGATACAACAATGAGACTACCTAGATCAATGAAGAGGGGGGGATACAACAATGAGACTACCTAGATCAATGAAGAGGGGGGCAATATTGACACTACCTAGATCAATGAAGAGGGGGGCAATAATGAGACTACCTTAAGACCAATGAAGGGGAAGGAATAATGAGACTAACTAAATCAATTTGTCATTCTCACCCCAGCTACACCTCCGTAAAAATGACTGAATAATTAGCATTTATATTTCTACCCAATTATGATTATAAAATACCAGGGTATCATGCTGATAGTTTTCCACATTATTGGTTTAGTTATGTTTGATCCTCATAATAATACAAAAATTAAGGTTGTTTCATTGGAAAATTTTGTGGTAAGTATGAATCTTTAGCAATATTAAAACATTTCCAAATAGTTTTACAAAATCCTATAACTTAATCTTTTTGGACATCCTTAGTCAAAAGTTCTTAAATTACTAGTTATATAACAAACATTAGATTTACATCTACAACTGGTGGCATATCTCAAAATGAGTGAAAATTTCTCAAAGGGATGTATAACAAACAAAACCAAAAACATAACACATGAAACAAGTGGCCCATAGACCACAACACTGACCTGATTAAACCTAGTTCTGCTGTTCTTCAGAAGGTTTTTGAAAAATTTTGAACTCATATTATGACTCCACCTAAGCCAAACAGGCCTGCAGGGGGTCACGTCACCTAATTTGTAGCTGCAGAACTGTATAGCTCTCTGAAATTTTTTTGGGACAGATCACTGATCTGTCCCATTATTTTTTTTCAGAGAGCTATACTTGAGTCCACACAACATAGAAATGCCCTATTTCCCCATTTTCCATGCATCATGTAAAATTTTATCCCAATTCTATCCCCACCCTTACTATTGGCCCATATATAGTCCATAATTATATTATCATTTTTAAAAATTTCAAATCTTCCCCATACATTCTCATGTAAAACTTTGACCCTGTATGTGGCTCAAAAACAGCCCCAGGGCATTGATTTCAAGAAACTGGATCTGCACTTCCCTAGGATGCCTGCACTTCCCGAGGATGCCTGCACTTCCCGAGGATGCCTACACTTCCCGAGGATGCCTGCACTTCCCGAGCATGCCTGCATATTGATATGACGAATTTTGGCCCTGCAACTGCTCTTGAGGAATAAGATTTTTTTGTTGAAGTTTATTATCAAAACTTTATCCATTGAGGGCCCATTCTCCCTCACCCCACCCCAATAAATATGAATGACATGCAAATAAGATGGACATGCATTTAAACTCTTCTTGTGAGCATGTTCATGCATGTATTAATTAATATTGTGGTATGTTTGACTATTATGTCAAATTATGATTTTATGCATTGCTTATAACTTAAAGGAGGAAAAACAAACAATATAAAAAAATAGCTTTGGGCATATTGAAGGTAGATAATTAACTAAAACAATAAGCAGAAATCTCTACACAATATCACTGTTGCATGTCAAACAAAAACAATTCATCACATAATTTAAAGGTGATTGAAATATTTCAAGTGAATAAATCGACAAAATGCACGAATCAATGCCATTTTCTTAGAATAACGATCAAACAAGGCTGCAGGATCTGCACAGCAATAACATCAATATTTAATTTTGTGTAAATTTGATATTGCACTCCACTAAACCACCCTACTTCACATCATTAAACTTGATTTTGAAATTTAAAAAAAATTACTGGTTCTGTATTTTTTAGATTCTCATTTGCATACAAAGGACTGTAACTCATCAGACCTTATCACTTACATGCAAAAGCAACTGACAGCTGATTGAACATGTCACACTATGCAATCAATACATACCCCAATTAGCATGTGCACAGGTACACACCATCTCAGACCTGTTTGTTATCACTCAGATATCTGGTAACAATAGTCTGATATCGAAATCCGCTTCTTATAATGTGTAAATGAATTCTAGGTGACTTTACAATGCACACAACAGGGTATTACTTACTGCATGTTGACTGAGAATGCCCAAATTGCTGTGCAAGAGCTCTGAATATCCACAAAAACAAGATATATTGTCTCTACAAATGTCTTACATCTACTGGTATTACTGCTGACTGCCCTCAAACTGGCCAAGGTAACAAAACCATTACCATGTCAGGATTGTTTCATAAGGTTGCAGCTCTCGTGCAACTGCTGGTTTAGAATTGCACAAAGATGAGGCATCTCTGCTCCTATGACATCAAGTCGCGTCATGCTGGGAATGCCCCTTAATCATCACCGACATGAATTCAGACTCCAATAGTTGCAACAACACCGTCCAAATGTGTTTCCTAAACAAAGATGGTGCCATTAACTCTATTCTGACAAGTCTTCATTCACCCTTTATCTCTCAGATAGATGTAAGCGTGTTTTTTGATGTTGCAGTGAAGGTTAGAATAGACAGATAATCACATGGTGGACTGTGACAGGTTTGGTGATGGTAGTATTAAGGCAAAACTTGCATGGTATGTACGTCATCATTGAAGGGAATTTGACAGCTCGATGGTACATTAACAACCTTTTTTTCTGCAGTCTGCTGCCATGCTGTTTGTATACCACTAATCAGCACAATTTAATTTTTCAACAAGACAATGCCCAGTGTATGATAACAATCTTGATCTTTTGTCAACAGAGCATGTGTGTGACATGTTAGATCAATGCATCTGAAGGAGCACGCCCAAATCCAGCAAAGACTCTACCCACTTTGCGTCTGGCACTTGTGGAAAAGTGGCAGAACATCCCTATGGTATAAAAAAAACCATATAACAAACTCTATACATCACAGCTAGAATTTGAGCAGCAACAAAGGCTAACAGGGAGAGGGGGGCACATATTTATTATTTAAATAGGAAAATTTCATTGAATACCACTTCTTCAGCCTTGACAGTTTTCACCAAAGTAATGATAGCTACCTCTAATTCACTGTGTCACCCAATAGATGTGGATCTTCTATTAGTTATAGCCAGAGTAATGATAGCTAACTTTAATTCACTGTGTTATCCAATAGATGTGGATCTTCTATTAGTTATAGCCAGAGTAATGATAGCTAACTTTAATTCACTGTGTCATCCAATAGATGTGGATCTTCTATTAGTTATAGCCAGAGTAATGATAGCTAACTTTAATTCACTGTGTTATCCAATAGATGTGGATCTATTAGTTATAGCCAGAGTAATGATAGCTAACTTTAATTCACTGTGTTATCCAATAGATGTGGATCTATTAGTTATAGCCAGAGTAATGATAGCTAACTTTAATTCACTGTGTTATCCAATAGATGAGGATCTTCTATTAGTTATAGCCAGAGTAATGATAGCTAACTTTAATTCACTGTGTTATCCAATAGATGAGGATCTTCTATTAGTTATAGCCAGAGTAATGATAGCTAACTTTAATTCACTGTGTCATCCAATAGATGTGGATCTTCTATTAGTTATAGCCAGAGTAATGATAGCTAACTTTAATTCACTGTGTTATCCAATAGATGTGGATCTATTAGTTATAGCCAGAGTAATGATAGCTAACTTTAATTCACTGTGTTATCCAATAGATGAGGATCTTCTATTAGTTATAGCCAGAGTAATGATAGCTAACTTTAATTCACTGTGTCATCCAATAGATGTGGATCTTCTATTAGTTATAGCCAGAGTAATGATAGCTAACTTTAATTCACTGTGTCATCCAATAGATGTGGATCTTCTATTAGTTATAGCCAGAGTAATGATAGCTAACTTTAATTCACTGTGTCATCCAATAGATGTGGATCTTCTATTAGTTATAGCCAGAGTAATGATAGCTAACTTTAATTCACTGTGTTATTCAATAGATGAGGATTTTCTATTAATTACAAAATTGAATGATATTATCAAAATCATAAAAAATACTAGTTCTAATTGTAACGGGGACCGTTACAGATGTTCCCCAAACCTCCCCCAATTCAAAAGTGATGTCCTTGTGAATCTATAGGAAAATTTTATTTTAGCCTTTAATTACATGTAGTACGTTCAATATGGTCATTTCAGTACCAAGAAATGAAAGAAAGCGTTGCACGTGCATACACGCGCACGCGTGTATGATTCCGAATTTTTGTTGATGTCGTTCAACAGGCATTTGTATCATATACCCACAGTATGAATTTCATAACGTTTCCACCAAATATAAGGAAGTTATAGCGATTTTAAAATCGTCCAATCAGAAATCAGCACACGTGCATGCACGTGATGAGCAGTAATTCTAATCACAGCAATTTGTAAGGAGTACCAAGATACATCTAAACCCCTAATATGAATAGAATTTGATGAAAAACAAAAACGTTATCGTCCTTTAAAAATTGAACATTTAAAAAACGTTGCACGCGCATGCGCGTGTGCGTTGGCATTTTTTGTTACACCAACATATAGATACACATATTGTCTACATATGCTGTGAATATCATCTCATTCGCTTCATAAATAAGATAGTTACAAACGTTTTAGCATTATCCAATCAAAATGAAGCGCACGTGCATGCGCGTGCAAATTGGTAATTTTGACTATGTAAATCAGTTAAGGGTCTCAATATCTACCTATGATATCAATTTCAAGCCATTTCAATGAACAACAAAAAAGTTAGACTGATTCCAAAGTTAGCGTACAAATTTTGTAATGCGCGTGCACGTGCATGCGTGCGCGTGAAGACAAAATAACTATTATTTTTTCATATGTACAAATGATATACTATCATCCTATTTAGGTTTTATATCGCTTCCTTCAATATTCTGATTTTCCATTTTTTGTACCAAAATTGCAATGCACGTGCGCGCGCGTGCATGCACGTGCAAACAAAATGACTATCACTATGCACATCTACAAACGCTATACTATCATCCTGGAAAGTTTCATATCGATCCCTTTTGTAGTTTCTGAGAACACTACCAGACAAAAAAGTACCGGAGAAAAAGAATAATAACTAGACACTCATTACTAGTAATGAGTAGGTCTTCCGTTAGACCACTTCCGGTAAAGAGCTTTCTATTCCTACGAAAACCATTTAAATGTATCAGAAAATGTGCCTTCACAATGTATGAGAAATGTATTATCGAATTTTTTACTCATTTCTCGTAACTTCCGGAGACGACCGGAAGTACTATTCAGATGCGTTTTCCTATAAATGACAGCGACTCTTTACTGTCTATATTCCCTGAAAATTTCACCTCTCTATCTGAAAGAGTTCTCAACAAAAAGAAGTAGACTAAAGAAAGAAGACGTAGTAGGTTACTACCGACCGGAAGTCAATTTTGAAAAACAAAATTATCAAAACTTTAGAAGTTGATACTTCTATTAAGACATGTGAAAATCATATGAAAGACTTCAAATATAAGCGAGATTTATGGGGACAAAGAGACGAAAAGTAAAAAGGTATTTTATCAAGAAACCGGAAGTAGTCGTTTTGACTACCGACAGAGTCAATATTCTTTTGACACTTTGAAAAACAGTTAATAAACTAGTATAGGTTTCAATTTAAAGGAAAAAGTTTGAAATTTGCGATTCTTTCCCTCACTTCCGGTGACGACAGGAAGTGAGGGTCGACATGTTCAACCCCCTACTGCACTCTTACAAACGGAGATTGATCATCCCTGAATATTTGATGAACCTATATTTTACCTTTTCGAAGTAAAATGCTGGACAAAATTCCTTTTGAGAAACAGAAAATCGGCCATATTTTCCGACCGGAAGTGAATTTTCTAAAAACAAAAATAATTATAGCAAGGTCATTTCATCAGACATTATTCCTGAAAATATCAAGAAAATATATCCAGACTCGAAGAAATCGGAAAATCGACATTTTTTCAAATACTTCCGGTAGAGACCGGAAGTGACGGATGAAAAAATTGAATGTATGTGTACATTGGACTAATGTTAGTTGATCAACTCTAGAGGTTTCAAGCGTCTATCTATATTCATTATTGAGAAAGTGAAAAAACAAGGTTTGAATATGTCCACCCCATATCTCACGACCGGAAATGAATTTTACAAAAATATTTAAATATACTCTAGACATTTATAGTATCTATAACATATATAAAATTCAAATTATTAACTTGTTTCATGACCGAGATTTATGGCACTGAAAAATGAGAGAATGAATAGTCTTTCTTTGATATAACCGGAAGTTGGAAATTCAACGTCCGGTGGGGTCAACATTTTTTGAGAATTAGAACGAGACCTAGAAAACCGATATAGGTTTCAATTTGAAAGAAAAAAGTTTCAAATTTATGATTCATTAATCACTTCCGGTGACGACCGGAAGTGATGGCCGTCATTCTTAACCCCCTCCTGCACGCCTACAAAGTGAGATCTATTCACTCTGAAAATTTGGTGACTCTATCTTTTACTGTTTCTGAGAAAAACGCTAGACAACGAAAACAGCTAATAAGCCGTATTTGCCGACCGGAAGTGAATTTTACAAAAATATTTGACGTTACTCTAGACATTTATAGTGACTATAACATATGTAAAACTCAACTCATTAACTAGTTTCATGACCGAGATGCATGCATTTTCAGACAAAATGACGTTCGTTCCGCACATCTACATAGAGTATTCTATCATCCTAAAAAGGTTTCATATTGATCCCTTCAGTAGTTTCTGAGAACACTCGTGGACAAAAAAGGGTGACAAGAATAAAGAAAGAATAATAATCGAATTTTTTACTCATTTCTTGTAACTTCCGGTGACGACCGGAAGTACTATTCAGATGTGTTTTCCTATAAATGACAGCGACTCTTTACTGTCTATATTCCCTGAAAATTTCACGTCTCTATCTGAAAGAGTTCTCAACAAAAAGAAGTAGACTAAAGAAAGAGAAAGTAGTAAGTTATTACCGACCGGAAGTCAATTTTGAAAAACAAAATCATCAAAACTCTAGAAGTTGATACTTTTTATTAAGACATGTGAAAATCATATGAAAGACTTCAAATATAAGCGAGATTTATGGGGAGAAAGAGACAAAAAGAAAAAAGGTATTTTATCAAGAAACCGGAAGTAGTTGTTTTGACTACCGAAAGACTCAATATTCTTTTGACACTTTGAAAGAGAGTTAATAAACTAGTATAGGTTTCAATTTGAAAGAAAAAGTTTGAAATTTGCGATTCCTTCAATCACTTCCGGTGACGACAGGAAGTGACGGTTCAACCCCCTACTGCACGCTTATAAACGGAGATTGATTATCTCTGAATATTTGATGAACCTATATTTTACCTTTTCCAAGAAAAATGCTGGACAAAATTCCTTTTGAGAGACAGAATATCGGCCATATTTTTCGACCGGAAGTGAATTTTGTAAAAACAAAAATAATTATAGCAAGGTCATTTCATAAGACATTATTCCTGAAAATTTCAAGAAAATATATCCAGCCATCTCTGAGAAATCACTCGAAGAAATCGGAAAATCGACATTTTTTAAAACACTTCCGGTATAGACCGGAAGTGACGGACGAAAAAATTGAATGTATGTGTACAATGGACTAATGTTAGTTAATCAACTCGACAAGTTTCAAGCGTCTATCTATATTCATTATTGAGAAACTGAAAAAACAAGGCTTCAATATATCCACCCCATATCTCACGACCGGAAGTGAATTTTACAAAAATATTTAAGTATACTCTAGACATGTATAGTGTCTCTAACATATGTAAAATTCAAATCATTAACTTGTTTTATGACCGAGATTTATGGCACTGAAAAATGAGAGAATGAATAGTCTTTCTTTGATATAACCGGAAGTTGGGGATTCAACTTCCGGTGGGGTCAACATTTTTTGATAATTAGAACGAGACCTAGTAAACCGATATAGGTTTCAATTTGAAAGAAAAAAGTTTGAAATTGATGATTAATTTAATCACTTCCGGTGACGACCGGAAGTGATGGCCGACATTCTTAACCCCCTACTGCACGCTTACAAAGTAAGATCTATTAACTCTGAAAATTTGATGACTATCTTTAACCGTTTCTGAGAAAAACGCTGTACAACGAAAACAGCTAATAAGCCGTATTTGCCGACCGGAAGTGAATTTTACAAAAATATTTGACGTTACTCTAGACATTTATAGTGACTATAATATATGTAAAACTCAACTCATTAACTGGTTTCATGACCAAGATTTATGGCACTGAAAAATGAGAGAATGAATAGTCTTTCTTTGATATAACCGGAAGTTGGAGATCCAACTTCCGGTGGGATCAACATTTTTTGAGAATTAGAACTAGACCTAGTAAAACGATATAGGTTTCAATTTGAAAGAAAAAAGTTTGAAATTGATGATTTATTTAATCACTTCCGGTGACGACCGGAAGTGACGGCGACAAAAAATATTACGTGCATGCACCATAGAGAAGATAGATCTGTCATCCCTGAAAGTTTCATTCGATTATCTTTTGTGGTTTTCAAGTTTACCCCCGGACAAAGTTTCTTTCAAAAACCGGAAAATTGGACGTATCTGACGAACGGAAGTGAATTTTGAAAAAATGAAAAAAATTCCTCGAGGTACCATCGTTGTCTATAACCTGTGAAAGTTTCAGGAAAATCCATCCAATGGTTTAGGAGACGAAAGGGAAAAAAAAATAATAATAATAATAACTAGACACGATCTCGTTGCGAGCAACGAGTAGGTCTTCCGTCCGATTTGTTGATGCACTCGGAGTTAAAAAAAAAAAAAAAAAAAGACAAATGAGTCCCAATTTAGTTTCCGACTTTAAGACACTTTAGATATAATCAATTTTTCATATCATAAGCTTCTGAAGCAAAGTTGCGGTGAAATTCGTTTGAAATTCGACTCTCCAGGCGAGCCATAAGGCCCTCGGGCCTATTTCTTGATGTCATTTGTTAGCCCTCTATAGACTCAACAACTTTAGCTCTATATGTCTTTACAAAATATTTACCTGTAAAAAGTTATTGAGGTCGACCGATATTGACAAAAAATCGACTCTACAGGCGAGGCATTAGGACCATAGGCCTATTTCTTGATATCAATCGATAGATCTCGTTAAACTGAACAACTTTTGTTCAATATGTCCTTACAAAATATTTACCAGTTACAAGTTTTTGAAATCGACTGATATCGACAAAAATCGACTCTACAGGCGAGCCATGAGGCCCACAGACCCATTTTTTGATATTGATCGATAGGTTATGACACATTGAACAACTTTTGTTCAATAATGCTTTTCAAAAAATATGTCGTTTTAAAGATATGAGGCGTCAAATATTTACGATTTTGGCCATTAAAATCTCTAA
>NC_079172.1:29845949-29900949 GCF_947568905.1 Ostrea edulis | reverse complement strand
GGTTATGACACATTGAACAACTTTTGTTCAATAATGCTTTTCAAAAAATATGTCGTTTTCAAGATATGAGGCGTCAAATATTTACGATTTTGGCCCTTAAAATCTCTAATTACGTAACATATGACCTACTTTTTGATTTGATAAGATCAAGCTCGTTGAGATGAACATTTCCGCTTCTACAACTTATTATAAAATATTAATAGTTTCTGAGATATTCTCAAAAACATTTGGACCCTTCTGAACCCCTAATTTAAAGGGCCAGCCCGTTTTGCTTGATATCGTAAGAAAGGCCTTGTCATTTGAAACATTTTTTGCTCAACAAGTATTTAGAAATTCTTTACCGTTCTCGAGTTATCTCTACAAGAAATATTTAGGGGCCAAACTGTAGCTCCCTAACGGGGCCACATAGGGAAAAAACGAAATGTACATATTGTTCAGATCATCATTCTGAACAACTTTTGTTCAATAATGCTTTTCAAAATATTTGTCGTTTTCAAGATATGAGGCGTCAATTATTTATGATTTTGGCCCTTAAAATCCCTTATTACGTAACATATGACCTACTTTTTGATTTGATAAGAACAAGCTCGTTTAGATGAACATTTCCGCTTCAATGACTTATTACAAAATATTAATAGTTTCTGAGATATTCTCATAAACCTTTGGACCCTTCTGGGCCCCTAATTTAAAGGGTCAGCCCCTTTTGCTTGATATCGTAAGAAAGGTCATGACATTTCAAACATTTTTTGTTCAACAAGTATTTAGAAATTCTTTACCGTTCTCGAGTTATTTCTAGAAGTAATTTTTAGGGGCCAAACTGTAGCTCCCTAACGGGGCCACATAGGGTAAAAACGAAATATGCATATTGTTCAGATCATCATTCTGAACAACTTTTGTTCTTTATTGCTTTTCAAAATATTTGTCGTTTTCGAGATACAAGGGGTAAAAAATTTATGGTTTTGGCCCTTAAAATCCCTTATTACGTAACATATGACCTAAATTTTTATATGAATAGATTTGGATTGTTGAGATGAACATTTTTTGTTCTTTGACTTATACCAAAATATTAACGATTTTTGAGATATTTGATCTAGACTTTGAGCCCTTCTAGATCCCTAATTGAAGGGGCTAGCCCCTAAATCTTGATATTTTCGAAAAGATCTCGTAAATGTGCACAACTTTTGTTCTACATGTCTTAACAAAATATTTGCAAGAAAAAAGATATTGGAGATCAAAGGTCAAAAATCGCCGAAATCGGCGAAAAAGTTTGGCATCCATTTTTTCAGGTCCAGGCGAGCTTTTAGGCAAATCGCCTCCGGTAAAATCGAATCCCCCACAAATCTTCTAAAATGTTTACTCTATCTTGTGTAGAAATTTCAAGACTCTAGCTTCAAAACTAACGGAGGAGATGTGTGGACAACAAGGCCCTTCAAAAAGTCACTAAAAGAGAGATAACTCCTGACCGGAAGTGACGTCAAGCACGAAATTTCGCAAGCAAAGTCTCGTCACCCAAAGACATCTTTCCTGAAAATTTCGTGAAAATCGATCGAGAAATGGCTGAGAAAAACGCGTGTACTACCAAGGAAAATAATAATAATAATAATGAAGAAGAAGAACGCGAACAATAATAGTAAGGTCTTCCGCAGGAGACGGAAGACCTTAATAATAATGAAGAAGAAGAACGCGAACAATAATAGTAAGGTCTTCCGCAGGAGACGGAAGACCTTAATAACTAGACACTCATTACTAGTAATGAGTAGGTCTTCCGTTAGACCACTTCCGGTTAAGAGCTTTCTGTTCCTACGAAAACCATTTAAATGTATCAGAAAATGTGCCTTAACAATGAATGAGAAATGTATTATCGAAATTTTTACTCCTTTCTCGTAACTTCCGGTGACGACCGGAAGTACTATTCAGATGCGTTTTCCTATAAATGAGAGCGACTCTTTACTGTTGATATTCCCTGAGAATTTCACGTCTCTATCTGAAAGAATTCTCAACAAAAACAAGTAGACTAAAGAAAGAAAAAGTAGTAGGTTACTACCGACCGGAAGTCAATTTTGAAAAACAAAATTATCAAAACTTTAGAAGTTGATACTTTTATTAAGACATGTGAAAATCATATGAAAGACTTCAAATATACGCGAAATGTATGGGGACAAAGAGAGGAAAAGTAAAAAGGTATTTTATCAAGAAACCGGAAGTAGTCGTTTTGACTACCGACAGAGTCAATATTCTTTTGACACTTTGAAAGAGAGTTAATAAACTAGTATAGTTTTCAATTTAAAGGAAAAAGTTTGAAATTTGCGATTCTTTCCCTCACTTCCGGTGACGACAGGAAGTGAGGGTCGACATATTCAACCCCCTACTGCACTCTTACAAACGGAGATTGATCATCCCTGAATATTTGATGAACCTATATTTTACCTTTTCGAAGTAAAATGCTGGACAAAATTCTTTTTGAGAAACAGAAAATCGGCCATATTTTCCGACCGGAAGTGAATGTTGTAAAAACAAAAATAATTATAGCAAGGTCATTTCATCAGACATTATTCCTGAAAATATCAAGAAAATATATCCAGACTCGAAGAAATCGGAAAATCGACATTTTTTCAAATACTTCCGGTAGAGACCGGAAGTGACGGATGAAAAAATTGAATGTATGTGTACATTGGACTAATGTTAGTTGATCAACTCTAGAAGTTTCAAGCGTCTATCTATATTCATTATTGAGAAAGTGAAAAGACAAGGTTTGAATATGTCCACCCCATATCTCACGACCGGAAATGAATTTTACAAAAATATTTAAATATACTCTAGACATTTATAGTATCTATAACATATATAAAATTCAAATCATTAACTTGTTTCATGACCGAGATTTATGGCACTGAAAAATGAGAGAATGAATAGTCTTTCTTTGTTATAACCGGAAGTTGGAAATTCAACTTCCGGTGGGGTCAACATTTTTTGAAAATTAGAACGAGACCTAGAAAACCGATATAGGTTTCAATTTGAAAGAAAAAAGTTTCAAATTTATGATTCATTAATCACTTCCGGTGACGACCGGAAGTGACGGACGACATTCTTAACCCCCTCCTGCACGCCTACAAAGTGAGATCTATTCACTCTGAAAATTTGGTGACTCTATCTTTTACTGTTTCTGAGAAAAACGCTAGACAAGGAAAACAGCTAATAAGCCGTATTTGCCGACCGGAAGTGAATTCTACAAAAATATTTGACGTTACTCTAGACATTTATAGTGACTATAATATATGTAAAACTCAACTCATTAACTAGTTTCATGACCGAGATTTATGGCACTGAAAAATGAGAGAATGAGTGGGCTTTCTTTGATATAACCGGAAGTTGAAGATTCAACTTCCGGTGGGGTCAACATTTTTTGAGAATTAGAACGAGATATAATAAACCAAAGTAGGTTTCAATTTGAAAGAAAAAAGTTTGAAATTGATGATTTATTTAATCACTTCCGGTGACGACCGGAAGTGACGGCGACAAAAAATAATACGTGCATGCACCATAGAGAAAATAGATCTATCATCCCTGAAAGTTTCATTCGATTATCTTTAGTGGTTTTCAAGTTTACCCCCGGACAAAGTTTCTTTCAAAAACCGGAAAATCGGACGTATCTGACGAACGGAAGTGAATTTTGAAAAAATGAAAAAAATTCCTCGAGGTACCATCGTTGTCTATAACCTGTGAAAGTTTCAGGAAAATCCATCCAGCGATCTCGGAGACGAAAGGGAAAAAATAATAATAATAATAATAATAATAATAATAATAAACAGTAGAATCACTAGAAGGTCTTCCGTTGGAAACGGAAGACCTTAATAATAAACACTAGAATCACTAGAAGGTCTTCCGTTGGAAACGGAAGACCTTAATAATAACTAGACACTCATTACTAGTAATGAGTAGGTCTTCCGTTAGACCACTTCCGGTAGAGAGCTTTCTATTCCTACGAAAACCATTTAAATGTATCAGAAAATGTGCCTTAACAATGAATGAGAAATGTATTATCGAATTTTTTACTCATTTCTCGTAACTTCCGGTGACGACCGGAAGTACTATTCAGATGCGTTTTCCTATAAATGACAGCGACTCTTTACTGTCTATATTCCCTGAAAATTTCACGTCTCTATCTGAAAGAGTTCTCAACAAAAAGAAGTAGACTAAAGAAAGAAAAAGTAGTAGGTTACTACCGACCGGAAGTCAATTTTGAAAAATAAAATTATCAAAACTCTAGAAGTTGATACTTTTTATTAAGACATGTGAAAATCATATGAAAGACTTCAAATATAAGCGAGATTTATGGGGACAAAGAGACAATAAGAAAAAAGGTATTTTATCAAGAAACCGGAAGTAGTCGTTTTGACTACCGACAGAGTCAATATTCTTTTGACACTTTGAAAGAGAGTTAATAAACTAGTATAAGTTCCAATTTAAAGGAAAAAGTTTGAAATTTGCGATTCTTTCCATCACTTCCGGTGACGACAGGAAATGACGGTCGACATGTTCAACCCCCTGCTACACGCTTACAAATGGAGATTGATCATCCCTGAATATTTGATGAACCTATATTTTACCTTTTCCAAGAAAAATGCTGGGCAAAATTCCTTTTGAGAAACAGAAAATCGGCCATATTTTCCGACCAGAAGTGAATGTTGTAAAAACAAAAATAATTATAGGAAGGTAATTTCATAAGACATTATTCCTGAAAATTTCAGCCATCTCTGAGAAATCACTCGAAGAAATCGGAAAATCGACATTTTTTCAAATACTTCTGGTATAGACCGGAAGTGACGGACAAAAAAATTGAATGTATGTGTACAATGGAATAATGTTAGTTGATCAACTCTACAAGTTTCAAGCGTCTATCTATATTCATTATTGAGAAACTGAAAAAACAAGGTTTGAATATGTCCACCCCATATCTCACGACCGGAAGCGAATTTTGCAAAAATATTTAAATTTACTTTAGACATTTATAGTGTCTATAACATATGTAAAATCCAAATCATTAATTTGTTTTATGACCGAGATTTATGGCACTGAAAAATGAGAGAATGAATAATCTTTCTTTGATATAACCGGAAGTTGGAGATTCAACTTCCGGTGGGGTCAACATTTTTTTGAGAATTAGAACCAGACCAAGTAAACAGATATAGGTTTCAGTTTGAAAGAAAAAAGTTTGAAATATATGATTCATTTAATCACTTCCGGTGACGACCGGAAATGACGGACGACATTTTTAACCTCCTACTGCACGCCTACAAAGTGAGATCTATTAACTCTGAAAATTTGGTGACTCTATCTTTTACCGTTTCTGAGAAAAACGCTTGACAAAGAAAACAGCTAATAAGCCGTATTTGCCGACCGGAAGTGAATTTTACAAAAATATTTGACGTTACTCTAGACATTTATAGTGACTATAACATATGTAAAACTCAACTCATTAACTAGTTTCATGACCGAGATTTATGGCACTGAAAAATGAGAGAATGATTGGTCTTTCTTTGATATAACCGGAAGTTGGAGATTCAACTTCCGGTGGGGTCAACAATTTTTGAGAATTAGAACGAGATATAGTAAACTGAAATAGGTTTCAATTTGAAAGAAAAAAGTTTGAAATTGATGATTCATTTAATCACTTCCGGTGACGACCGGAAGTGACGGCGACAAAAAATATTACGTGCATGCACCATAGAGAAAATAGATCTATCATCCCTGAAAGTTTCATTCGATTATCTTTAGTGGTTTTCAAGTTTACCCCCGGACAAGGTTTCTTTCAAAAACCGGAAAATCGGACGTATCTCAAGAACGGAAGTGAATTTTGAAAAAATGAAAAAAATGCCTCGAGGTACCATCGTTCTCTATAATCTGTGAAAGTTTCAAGAAAATCCATCCAACGGTCTCGGAGACGAAAGGGAAAAAAAAAATAATAATAAACAGTAGAATCACTAGAAGGTCTTCCGTTGGTTACGGAAGACCTTAATAAGAAACAGAGTAAAAACAATATGTTCCCAAACTTTGTTTGGGGAACATAATTACTGAAAATTGGAAGTTGGATTTCTTTTGAGTGTCAATTATTACTTATCTGTATGATCACAATGACTTACATGCGACATTATACATTTATTGCACGATAGTGAGGGAGATATTAAGATTTATTCACCCAAGAAAAATCATATTGGGCAAAATCTTCATATCTCAGGAACATTCATGCAATAAATTGTTTATTATACCGTAACAAAGCAAGACTACAAAAATGCATTTGAAATTGGAGTCCACTCATCTATACATTGTATTGGGCTGAGATTGCCCCAAACGGTAACTGTTGCACAGCGCCGTCAACGTATTAGAAGGTACAAACAACGAAATACAGTGATATGATAACCAGTTTTTGTATTTCCATTCTCCTTGAATGCTGATTTAATTGCTTGTTTTTGTATTGACCAAAACCTGGCGATTTTTAGTGTGTATCAGTGAGACAGAGACCGGCATATTTTGTGCTTTATGAACTATGAAAGTACAATGAATCGGCTCGGACTTATTGTGACATATATATCACAATAAACTTCATCTACCTTGACGTTAGATTTATGGAAAGTGCATGAGGCTGCCCAAAGGGTAAAATATGATGGGGAGATATGATGTTTGAGAGGGAGATGTGAAGTTTTGTCATCCCTGGCATGTGACTGCCTATAGACCAATCAGATTACGCGTTGCATAGAATTCTCATACTGAGGTACATGCGTATAATATTACATTCATCCCATTGACTGGGGATACTACAATACAACATCACATTGGGTTATAATACCCAGATATATCTCATATGACAAGACTTTAGCAATAAGGTACCTGAACTTTGGACCCACACTTCCTTTCATCCACAAGTTTTTAGGTCACCTTTGTAAACTACAATTGGTTGGCGTAACTTTGTCATACATTAGGAACAATTGAATATTTTTCACTTGTTTTTGATAACTACCATTCCTTTTTTTTTTCTTTGATATGAAGCATCTTTGGAACAAGAGTGATCACATAATGATATGTTGTAATTTCAGGATTTGTGCACCACCAGGACCTTAAGGGTGGGTTAACAACTGTCAAACACTGACCATGCAATATTCAAAAATCTTCTCTACAACTGCACATTTGGAAGAAAACTAGATGCATAGTCTTGTAGAGTGGGGAAACCTCTACCATGGTTGTTAATTTCATGATCATCCCTGGGGTAGAAGTTCGATCTAACTCCAGGGTGGGGCCAAACTTGGTATATATAGTGTATATGTATAAAACATTTAAATAATATCTTCTTTAAATAATTACTTAACCATTGATACAACACTGAAACTAAATGAATTTAGAAGGAGGAGGTAGTCTTTTACCCAAATTGTAAATTTCATGACCCCAGGGGTTTTGGTTTCAGGGTGGGGCCAAATTCATTAAAGTGATTTAATTATATATTGTCTTATCATTTTAAAGACTTCTTTAATTTTGCTGATACATGTACTACAAAAAAAAAAAAAAAAGACTAAATGCATATCTAGGAAAAGCATAAAAGGATTACATTTACTACTCGAATGTCCACTATATAATAATCCTAGAGGAGAATTTTTTAATAAGATATTTAAAACCTTTCCAAACCTAGTACTGCTTAACAATATACTGATCTGTTTACATTTATTTTTGCGGTTAGATAGCTTTCCGCTAATATTTCACTCGCTAAATATGCACCCAATTGCGATTCAGTAGTTGAAAGAGAGACAACTCTTCCCTGTCCACCAAAATTTATTCCGCTAAAATTATTAGCATGCCTTTGAGCCAGTAAATCGCCAAATTTTAGACCTGCAGAAAAAACTTGCTATACGGTATTAATTGCAAATTTCAATACAGGAAAACAACTTATTTTAATAAGTACATGTACAATATAGTTATGTGCATGTATAACATGCAAATTGATTACTGTAACATATACCGGCCATGCTTGTACTACATGAATATGTGTTTTGTGTGTATTTTATGCATTGATAGATTTGATGGAACTCTCTGTTCATCATGTTTTCCTTTGTTATATGCTTCTGAATCTTTGTCAATGTGCATCCTAATTGTGGGCCCAAATACACGTATCAACACTTCGCGAAAGTTACGTCCCTTGTCCGCCATCTCCCGGATAAAAATTGCATTTCCTTACGTTGGCCTTTGTAATTTTCCAATCTGTTATTTTTCCATCAATTGCAGTCAACTACAATATGCTCCAGATTGGGACAACCCATTAACTTGTATGAAAACTTGGTAATTGGCTAAAATTCAAAGTAATAACATCTTACATCTGGTAAGGTAAAGAAGGAAAACTTGGTTTTTCACCGATTGACCTTTGGCTGACCCCGCAAAGGGACGTAACTCGCAATGAAGTGTTGATACGTGTATTGGTTGAATAAATAGATCAATTCTATTCTATTCTGTACCAAAATTGCAAATGATTTGACTCTTAAGGACGGGTCCAAATTAGTTAATGTTACATGTGTATAATTTTATAATGCATGAAAAGTCTTTCATCAGTATATATATAGGCACTTTCAGGGGTATATTAAATTCTAAGAATTACATTGATCATATTTTATAGTCTATTGGTGAATACTAAAATTTAGTTTAGATAATTTTATTCTAGACTTCATAGCCCATGTGACTAGTGATACTTATAACTAATATACTCAGGTGACCAATAAGGCCTGTGGGCCTCTTGTTTAAAACGTCCCAAATCGTAATTTATGACCTTTCAAACTAGAAATACAACAATACTGAATAAACATAGAATCCACAAAATTTAAGCGAATATAATTATTTCTTTTTAATTTTGTTTTTGCACGTTTAAAAGGGAGAGTGACGGATCAAAGGTGGTGTTAGTCCAAACGTCAGATGCCCGTGGACTTTAATACAGATTATGATGTAACTTTTACACTCACCTATCAGCTCAAACGGTTGTCGTAATCGCTAATTTCGGCTCAGAATCTGATTCAAGCTTTGTTATAACTTGTTTTTAGAGATATTACATAGCTTGATATGAAAGAATATATGATGCACGGTCTTCATTAAATTAGTGGCCACCTGGTTATTTACGACACACAATACCGCTTTCCGGTACAAGCGGAAATGGAATGCGGTAAAACTAGATCAAAAAAAGTTAACGCAATGTTTCACCTCAAGACAATTCACCCCAGGACAGTTCGCGCCAATTTGTGATGGGAAATCTTTAGAGCATTTTCATAATGCATTGTAATATTTGAAATGACTTCAATGTTTACAAATTACTATTTTCTATCTAGTCGATATTACTTGCCGAGATTTTGCATGTTTTAATTAATTTGACACAACTACAATAAGCCTCCTAGCTAGGCACCTGAACCCACCTCTGGTATGTCCAGGGGTCCATGTTTGCCCAGCTTTTAATCTTGTATTATGAAATGTTAAAGTCTCACTTGTTTAAATCATCGCTCTAATAAATATGTATGCTCAAGTCACCTTATTCACCTTTCATTCAAAAAGTGATATTACCTAATCATATTCACTAAATCAAAAGCTGAATAGGTTATATCACGTATTCTAATAGGTCAGTTAGTGAAACACCTGACTAGAGATCCAGGACGCCCGGGTTTCAGTCCCGGTCTGGTCCGTATGGAATAATAACAGGTTTAATTTATATTAGCATGTGTGTTTAGTGGATTATTTTTTTAATTTCACGGTAATTTCAGCATAATGTAACCGTCATGTATTTTATTGAAAACACACTGGTGGTTTGGGTTTATAAAGTTCTTTATTATTATATCCTAATTCTGGAGGATGATATTAAAAAAAAAAAAAAAAAAAAGAAAGAAGGTTTGCTACTTTGCTACACCAGAGAAATTTGATGTAGATGAAAAGTGGAGGATATGTACAATAATATTTTGAAGTTGAAAATTACTAAATATTTTGTCAAAATATACAGCTTTAGTAGAAGGTAATCTGGAAATTTTTTAAAAACCCTGCTGGACTCGAACCTGCTACCTACAGTTTAGCAAGTGGTATGCTAACCCACTGAGCTACTCGGCTAGGTATCTAAATTGAAAAGGAAAAGTAAAATATTGCTGATATTGATTTTTTCATCCATGTTTTTAAAGGAAGTCAGCCATTATGACGATGTAGAGTACCTCCTTAAATAAGGATTGTATGCATAAAGTGACTGTAAGAATGGTATGATTATTTTATCTAAATATTATAGCCTTCTTATAATGAGTGTAAGGAGGACCGTTGAAGCAGAAATGAGAGAGGTTGGCATGACCTGGGGTGAAATTGAAAAGACTGCTAAAGACAGAGAGGAGTGGAAGAAACTAGTCCTTGCCCTATGCATGTGCCCACGGGGGCAACAAGGACTAGGTAGGTAGGTAGGTATAATGATTGTATTGATTTATAGAAATATGTATATTTGTATTAATAGATATACTATCCCTATATATAGAAGTAGCGTAAATCAGATGTGGATTCTAATTAAAAAAATTCTAAAGAGCTTTTAGTAAATTTGAAACTACAAAACTTTTTTCAAATGAACAACATCAAAACGTATCACTTTTCAATATTTTACACCATTCCTTACGATGAATTAAAGACTAGACTTTTGACATCATAGACAGTTGCTTCTTCAACAAAAATGGAAAAGGGAAATATTTCAATCTAGTGATCAGTCATCCAAAAAAAAATACTTTGTTAAACACCACTCTGATTCCACGCACAAGTACCCTGAAGTTGAAATAAAAAGATGCTGAAATTCCTCATTGACAATATCTTAGTAGTCTTTGGTGATTGGGTCTTCCAACGGTCAGTTGGAATCCCTATGGGCACGAATTAAGCTCCTTTATTAGCTGATCTGTTTTTATATTCTTACGATGTAGAATTTATTCAAAAGCTTCTACATGAGAAGAAAAAATCTTTTGCTATGGCCTTCAACTTGACATTAAGATTTATTGACGACGCTTTACCCATTAACGATAATCATTTTTATTCATATGTCGATTCGATATATCCCAATGAACTCGAAATAAAAAAAACAACACCACAGTGTATTTCATATCTGCTTCGAACTTGGATATTTTTGTTAATGACAAACTTATAACTCAAGTTTATGACAAACGAGGTGTCTTTAGCTTCTCCATCGTCAACTCCAAATATTCCATTATCAATTGCATATGGTGTTTATCTCTCTCAACTTATTCGATACGCATGAAGAGCTTGTTCTGTGTATGATAAGTTTTTTTTAAACAAGAGGCCCATGGGCCACATCGCTCACCTGAGTCACCTTGGCCCATATCTGAAGACTTTCCATATATATTTGCATGTAAAACCTTGGTCCCTATTATGGCCCAAACTACCCTTTGCAAACTTGAATCTACACTATGTCAGAAAGCTTTCATGTAAATGTCAACTTCTTTGGCCCAATGGTTCTTTTAAAGCTTTTTTCTAAATTTGTATGTAAAACTTTGACCCCCCCCCCCCCTTGTGGCCCCATCCTACCCCCCGGGGACCATGATTTGAACAAACTTGAATCTGCACTATGACAGAAAGTTTTCTTGTAAATATCAGCTTTTCTGACTCAGTGGTTATTGAGAAAAAGATTTTAACTATATATTTGTATGTAAAACTTTGATCCCCCTTGTGGCTCCATCCTACCCCCGGAGCCCATGATTTGAAGAAACTTGAATCTGCACTATGTCAGAAAGTTTTCATGTAAAAATCAGCTTTTCTGGCTCAGTGGTTCTTGAGAAGATTTTTCCTATATATTTGTATGTAAAACTTTGATCCCCTATTGTGGCCCCATCCAACCCCCGGAGCCCATGATTTGAACAAACTTGAATCTGCATTATGTCAGGAAGCTTTCATGTAAATCTCAGCTTTTCTGGCTTAGTGGTTCTTGAGAAGAAGATTTTTAAAGTTTTTCCCTATATATTTGTGTGTAAAACTTTGATCTCCCCCTTGGGGCCCCATCTTATCCCCGGGGGCCATGATTTGAACAAACTTGAATCTGCACTATGTCAGGAAGCTTTCATGTAAAAATCAGCTTTTCTGGCTTAGTGGTTCTTGAAAAGAAGATTTTTAAAGTTTTTCCCTATATATTTGTGTGTAAAACTTTGATCCCCCCCTTGGGGCTCCATCTTATCCCCGGGGGCCATGATTTGAACAAACTTGAATCTGCACTATGTCAGAAAGTTTTCATTTAAAAATCAGCTTTTCTGGCTTAGTGGTTCTTGAGAAGAAGATTTTTAAAGTTTTTCCCTATATATTTGTGTGTAAAACTTTGATCCCCCTTGGTGCCCCATCTTATCCCCGGGGGCCATGATTTGAACAAACTTGAATCTGCACTATGTCAGAAAGTTTTCATGTAAAAATCAGCTTTTCTGGCTTAGTGGTTCTTGAGAAGAAGATTTTTAAAGTTTTTCCCTATATATTTGTGTGTAAAACTTTGATCCCCCTTAGGGCCCATCTTATCCCCGGGGCCCATGATTTGAACAAACTTGAATCTACACTATGTCAGGAAGCTTTTATGTAAATCTCAGCTTTTCTGGCTTAGTGGTTCTTGAGAAGAAGATTTTTAAAGTTTTTCCCTATATATTTGTATGTAAAACTTTGATCCCCTATTGTGGCCCCATCCAACCCCAGGGGCCCATGATTTGAACAAACTTGAATCTGCATTATGTCAGGAAGCTTTCATGTAAAAATCAGCTTTTCTGGCTTAGTGGTTCTTGAGAAGAAGATTTTTAAAGTTTTTCCCTATATATTTGTGTGTAAAACTTTGATCCCCCCTTGGGGCCCCATCCTATCCCCGGGGGCCATGATTTGAACAAACTTGAATCTGCACTATGTCAGAAAGTTTTCATGTAAAAATCAGCTTTTCTGGCTTAGTGGTTCTTGAGAAGAAGATTTTTAAAGATTTTTCCTATATCTTTGTGTGTAAAACTTTGATCCCCCCTTGGGGCCCCATCTTATCCCCGGGGGCCATGATTTGAACAAACTTGAATCTGCACTATGTCAGGAAGCTTTCATGTAAATCTCAGCTTTTCTGGCTTAGTGGTTCTTGAAAAGAAGATTTTTAAAGTTTTTCCCTATATATTTGTGTGTAAAACTTTGATCCCCCTCTTGGGGCCCCATCTTATCCCCGGGGGCCATGATTTGAACAAACTTGAATCTGCACTATGTCAGAAAGTTTTCATGTAAAAATCAGCTTTTCTGGCTTAGTGGTTCTTGAGAAGAAGATTTTTAAAGTTTTTCCCTATATATTTGTGTGTAAAACTTTGATCCCCCCTTGGGGCCCATCTTATCCCCGGGGCCCATGATTTGAACAAACTTGAATCTGCACTATGTCAGGAAGCTTTTATGTAAATCTCAGCTTTTCTGGCTTAGTGGTTCTTGAGAAGAAGATTTTTAAAGTTTTTCCCTATATATTTGTATGTAAAACTTTGATCCCCTATTGTGGCCCCATCCAACCCCAGGGGCCCATGATTTGAACAAACTTGAATCTGCATTATGTCAGGAAGCTTTCATGTAAAAATCAGCTTTTCTGGCTTAGTGGTTCTTGAGAAGAAGATTTTTAAAGTTTTTCCCTATATATTTGTGTGTAAAACTTTGATCCCCCCTTGGGGCCCCATCCTATCCCCGGGGGCCATGATTTGAACAAACTTGAATCTGCACTATGTCAGAAAGTTTTCATGTAAAAATCAGCTTTTCTGGCTTAGTGGTTCTTGAGAAGAAGATTTTTAAAGATTTTCCCTATATATTTGTGTGTAAAACTTTGATCCCCTATTGTGGCCCCATCCAACCCCAGGGGCCCATGATTTGAACAAACTTGAATCTGCATTATGTCAGGAAGCTTTCATGTAAATCTCAGCTTTTCTGGCTTAGTGGTTCTTGAAAAGAAGATTTTTAAAGTTTTTCCCTATATATTTGTATGTAAAACTTTGATCTCCCCTTGTGGCCCCATCCTACCACCGGGGGCCATGATTTGAACAAACTTGAATCTGCAATATGTCAGGAAGCTTTCAGGTAAATTTCAACTCTTCTGGCCCAGTGGTTCTTGAGAAGAAGATTTTTAAATGAGCCAACCCTATTTTTGCATTTTTGTGATTATCTCCCCTTTGAAAGGGACATGGCCCTTCATTTGAACAAACTTGAAAGCCCTTCACCCAAGGATGCTTTTGGCCAAGTTAGGTTGAAATTGGCCCAGTGGTTCTGGAGAAGAAGTCGAAAATGTGAAAAGTTTACAGACAGACGGACGGACAGACAGACGGACGCCGGACAAAATGTGATCAGAATAGCTCACTTGAACCTTCGGTTCAGGTGAGCTAAAAATAGAGACAGGCTTCTGATAAACAAGTTGATATCACAGGGAGTTCAACAGTCTCCTTTAAAGTCAGCATTTCGCAAATCTATGGTCGATATAACGATCTAGTTTACCAATACCACTGTGACCTATCATTTGGGTCAAATGCTGCCTGAGGTGTTTCATATTATTTGTTAGGTCGTTCTTTACACACTAATTTTGACTGCAGATTACACCGTTTACTTAATATAGGGCTCACAGCGGATTAATCTCGGCTGAGATTCGGCTTGGCTGAATATTTGGACTGACTCCTTCACCGAATCTCGGAGCAGTCCTTCATAATTCATGTCTGGAAATTTATTTTCAGCTTCAGCCAGTTCTAGCAATTAATGTGCACTTAGGTGACACTCGCTTCAAATAAGTGATTTGACTGTTAAACTAACTCTCTATCACTATTAATGCTGAATTACTTACGTTTCTATATGTATAAAAATCCCAAAATGAAAATAGGCACTATTCTTTCCGTTAAAATGAAGATTTCCATGGCACAATATTTTATCTCTTGGAATTGAAGAGTTCCTATAGTCTGCTTTATCTAGCTACTGATACATCGTATCTCTACATACTTACTTGCATTTCGCTAATTCAAAAAACAAACTATAGGAGCTCTTCAATTTTAGGAGATAAAATATTGCGCCATAGAAGTCTTCATTAGAACGGAAAAATTAGTGATGGTTTATTTTATGTAATTTACATATTTAGACGGTAAGTAATACAGCATTAATAGTGATATAGAGTTAGTTTAACAGTCAAATCACTTATTTGAAGCGAACAGCAGTGTCACCTAGGTGCACATTAATTGCTAGAACTGGCTGAAGCTGAAAGTAAATTTCCAGACATGAATTATGAAGGACTTCTCCGAGATTCGGTGAAGGCGTCAGTCCAAATATTCAGCCAAGTCGAATCTCATCCGAGATTAACAGCGGATGTGACCTGTTGACAATGCATGCTTACTCCTCCTAGTCACCTGATCTCACCTCTAGTATATCTAGTGGTCCATGTTTGCCCAACTATCTCTATTTTGTATTCCTTGTAGGAGTTATGAGATTGATCACTGTTCGTTATCTTCATCTTTTCATACACCAGGCCTACAAACAGATCCATCAGGAGTATTCGGTAGTAGTGTGTTATGTGTTGCTTATGTAGTGATGATGTAATCTAATGAAAGAAAGACATGCAATTCTATCTATTCGATTGATGAAATTAAATATCGAATCATTTCTTCGTCATACCTTTCTGTGAGTTTATGTCATGTGTGTCGTTGTAATGTGTGCGTGTTTAATGTTTGTAAAATCTTTGGATAATTCCGGGCTTGGATTGTTGAACACACTATCGTTTCGCTTTCCTCAGACTCTCGCTCTCGAGACTTTACGGGTTAAATAAACCTTGTGACCGTTACAGGTTTTTTTGATTTAACATCCGGTAATAGTTGTATATTATGTTCCTGTTGCCACCCCCCCCCCCCCCCCCCTTACACACACACACACACACACACATCGCACGAGCTGATCGCGTCAGTCATATAAAATGCGAAGTGTTATTTAAATATGTGAAGACAAATAATTTTAAGACAGACGTGAATTTATATTGTGTCTAAAAAATTTCCTAGAAAAGACAGAACTTGAATGGGACTGAAACTTCCATGTGCCGAACTCAACTTGACTGAGATCTCTGGAAACCGTCAAATCACCGGATGTTGTATTCTAGTTTTACCCAGACCTGGCTATGCATGCTGCACTTCCGGAGTAAGCAAAGGCAATGAATTTCTCAAGAATATGCGTCTTTATAGGTCTTGCTGCAATGTTACACGCAGCATATTCTGCCACACAGCGTAAGCTATATATATTTCTCTATATTACACTTCGCCAGATAATTTTAAGGCCTCAAATGTTCATGTTCTGTCTACAAAATCTCAATATTGACCTTTTATATATATAAAAGGCTTTCTAGACGTTCCGTCCCATTATCAATCCGTCCCTTAGTCGATTCGTCCCATTACCGATCCGTCCCTAGACTATCCGTCCCCTAGTTAATACGTCCCCTAGTCAATCCGGCCCAGAAAAAATAATTACTTTTTTCAAACTATTTACAATACTGAATTGGTTTAATTCATCTGCGTATTTCATCTTCATAGTGTGTGTGCCGCTGATATCTTCTGTCATCGGGTAGGATGACAATAATATGCTGTTTTGATATTTGACAGCTTTTTCAAAGATCATTATGCACATCACAATATTTGATAAAATGGGCTTCATTTTCAATACAAAGAATAGTTAGGTTACTGTAAGCTCGTAATTAATGATCAAAGGTTGCACAACAATGCAGTTATACAACTGTTTTCACTCAGGTGTTTTCACAATGGACAGGGGACACACATTTACATTGATTGCTATACATATTTAAATAACGATGTTTCTACAATAGTTAATGAGCACACATTTTCATAACCATCGCACTTCAAACAAAAATTATAAATCCTAAATAAACAATTTTAAATTATTCATTTATTATATCTTTGATAAAAAAAAAATTGGAGGGGCCGGATCGACTAAGCAAAATGGGCCGAATCGACCATGGGACGGACCGTCTAGGGACGGATCGACTAAGGACGGACCGACTGTGGGACGGAACGACCTGCTACCATATAAAAGTTATTGAAACAGCTTGATTTAGCTATTTCAAATCTTTTGTGAAATCAATTTCTAAAAGCATAAAAATCGAATTTCACTGGGTGAAAATATTTCATCCTTGTACAACACATTAAAGCAATACACACTGATACAAGCTGTAACTGATTGTATTTTCCCCAACTATCTAATTATGCACCTGTAGCGGTCAGCCGGATTAGATCGCCGGTGGCCAGTTAGCTCAGTTGGTAGAGCACCTGACTAGAAATTTAGGGGGGCCCAGTTTTGAATCCTGGTCTGGTCCATTGCATTTTTTGCCTTCCTGTCGCACCAAATAACATCTGTCGATATAGTTTATATAGAATCCCTATCAATCTGGGGGAAAAAATTCAGTAGAACAAACAAAGGAATTACTTGGATATTAGACAATATGTCTTATCATGAATCATTGTCATCCTGTCAGTAATTCCAGCTCATAATCACTGATGTACATTGACCTCGGAGGTCACCAATTTGGAAAAATGCAAAAGAGAGACACTATGCATGTGTCAGATTTGTAAACAATTCAATATGCCAATTTTACAGGAAATTTATTATCAAAATTTCATTTAAGTGATATCCCGTAGGAATCTGGGTTAAAATAGATCCTCAGTACCCCTTGCTTGTCGTAAGAGGCGACTAAATGGGCGGTCCTTTGGATGTGAACGCAAAACCCGAGGCCACGTGTCACATCAGGTGTGGAACGATAAGGATCCCTCCCTGTTCAAAGGCCATAAGCGCCAAGCATAGGCCTAAATTTTGCAGCCCTTCACTGGCAATGGTGACATCTCCTAAGACTCCATACATGTAAAAGATTTTTGAGAGGGGACATTAAACAATATACAATAAATTAATCATTTGAGTGACACATTTGTGTTATTATATTTGTCCTTTTATTTTTCAATTTATTTACTATAATTTACAGCTTGTATTGATTTAAACTACGTCCCTTAGGAAGAATTTTTATTCAGATTTGTCAAATGTTTAGAATTATGAACTTCAAGTTCAGTTATCCAATCATCAGCATGTCATTGAGGATTAAAAGAATAATGGATTGGCATTCAGATTCCACAATGTAAAGTCATCATACTTTTCTTTGCTTCAATGCACACAGGGTAGTGGACAGTTATCAACACCAAGAAATTCTCTTATCATGAAAATTCTTAAAATGGTGCACCGTCGGATACCCACGGCTGATCTCGTCTTCTACTCATCAGCCGTGGGTATCCAATGATGAAAATGTTGTAGTATTGTTATTAACTCTAATTAGAAGAGTGTTGTGGTTAGTTCAATAGGATTTCTGTAGTGCAGAGTCTACTATCTTGTGTTTTGGTCTGTAGACATCCAGGATAGATACAGGGTTTCTTGTCAATTTCCATAGCCAAATGAATTTACAAAATTATTTTCTAAAGTGTTTTATAATGTCAATACACTGTGTGTACCTGGATTGACTTTACATTTGCTTTGTTGTGTTGTTAATTTTTTGGTTGTTTTCGACTGGTATGCATGGTAAATGATATCAAAGGATATTCTAAATCTGTCGTCTACATGTACGTACATAATGTGCATTAAAGTGATATTCTACATAACGATGTTAATAATGATTTGAAATTGGAAAAGGACTTTAAATTTGATCGAGTAAACATTATGATGCTGATTTGAATTATAAATCGAACTTTATAATGCAGTTATTTTTTAGGCACAAATATTTTAACGGCAAAGATCCCCCTCTTTCTATCTATCTCTCTCGCAAATGATGTGTACAAATTTGCATACTTGCGTATAGGCAGCTATGCACCTGACTGGGGTATATCATCATGTTTGTTTTAGAGTTGGCACATATTGATAGTTTTTGGTTGTTGCAAGTAAAAATGTGAAGTCAGCTCTTATGTATAACAGTAACAACAGCTTTTGACAGAAGGTGTGAATATTGGCCAGAGCAATAGGAAATGTTTATTAAAAGGAATATTTATTAAAAAGAATTTCTTGGAAAATTTTCAACACTTGTAATGAAAAAGCAAACGGATTATATAGCGGAAGACGAAGAAATATAGATACTACCGAACTGTTACATTTTTTCCCCGTAAAAGATGATGATAAAAAGTGTCCTTATTATATATGTTAAAACCTTCTTAAAACTATATATGTTTAAACCTTAAAAATCACCGTACTGTGGAAACCTGGAACAGTAGATATTGGGGAGTGTCGAATACACAAGGAAATAAAGTAGTGGCTGGATGCTATTTTGGTGTACAGAATTAACATATCTTAGTACAGAAACTTATCATCAGGATACCAGCTAGTGCTTGCATGGTTGGTGATTTATTTTTGCTCAGAACTAGCCATTTAAGGTAACTCCATCCTCATGTGATATCAGCTAGGTTTTTTGCAAAATCTTCAAGTAAACTTTGCAAATGATAGAAATCTATCTATTAGAGGAATTTTAATTACAGGATAAAATAAAGCATTTGGTAAACTATTGATAAAAAAAAAATTATTTTCCATAAATAATCAATTATTTCTATAAAAAAGGGGGAGGGGGCAAGGGCAATAACTCCAATGTTGGTATTTCCACTGTTGTATGTCTATTGTACAATGATTTCTCTGATGTTCACAATTGATTTATACATATTTATGAATTAGTTTTTTTTTTAACTGTTCACATTGAAAATTTGTCATTTTAGCAAGTTTTAGTCTATTTTTTATCCCATGCTCCCATGCATTTGTACCTGTTAAAAATAGGGCTGAAACGATTCACCGAAATATCGATACTGTTCAATATAAACGCTCAATTCAATATTCGATTCATTGCCTCGATTTTCGGTTCGATACGTTTATTACAAACGGGTTTAGTAAAATACATCTGTCTCAGCCAGTACATAGTATTTCTACCTGCATGAGGGACAAAATAGTGTCAAATAATGTTCAAAATGTTGTTTGCCTTGAGGTTGACGAAAATAATAATAAACTATATCAGTTTCAATTACAGCGAACAGGCATCTCACTGTTTGGCAATTTTGCTTTTAAAATTATGATTTTGATCTTGATAATTAATTTTTTCTTCAATGTTATTATTGGTTTCTTCTGTAAATTGTATTGTATTGGAAGTTTTGAATCGTGGCATAAGTATTGCAATATGTATCATATTGTGAAGGGGGCGTATCGTTTCAGCCCTAGTTAAAAACTACAAAAACTTAAAAAGAGTGCAATAATATAAATGTATACAAAACAAACTTAGTTCATTGAAATCACATTTATTGTTTATTGTCATTATTTAAAACTTAGATGTGTTCGACATTAATTTGTTGGCATTAAAAGTAATAACATTATTTTGAAGCTTTCTTGATGTTAGAATTTCATGACCAATATACTGTGCACAACATCTATAAAGTTTATAATTGCTAGACAAATTAATCTAATTTATATTTCTCCAAGAAATGGAATTACAATTACAATTTTATCTTTAAGTTTCTAATATCAGAGCGTAGTTGTAATTTCAGATTATTGATAAGTCTCGGATCGAAATACTAGAAACCTGTTGATTTACTTCTAATAATTATTTAGTTAGTCATTATTGTTTTATCTATTTAATTAATTCATTTATCTATTTAATTTAATTATCTATTTAATTCATTTCTTATGAGTATTTTGTTTATCTACTTTGTTCAGTTACTTATCTATCAAATGGATTTATTTAGCTATGTATACATGTAGTATTATTATTGTTTATTATGTAATTTCAGACAGGACATATCTTCGGTTAACAGAGCAAGAATTTACCACATTGCCCATTGATGTAAGTCTGCGGTCTACGTTAGATATTGCATATAAAACGTGGTTTCTTCTGTAAATTGTATTGTATTGAAAGTGTTGAATCGTGGCATAAGTATTGCAATATGTATCATATCATGAAGGGGGCGTATCGTTTCAGCCCTAGTTAAAAACTACAAACCGAATAGTATTTTATAATTTTTGTCAATCTCCAAGTGATCTATATGGGCACATGAGCCTCTTGTCTTCATGACCTTTATAGATAATTTACACTATCAATTATTATGAGGCCACTACATGTGTTAAATGTGTTGATGTGGAAGAGAACTAAACTTCATTAATAGTAGATTAATTCTTGTGTTTGAACACTGAGAAAACAATCTTTGGAAAAGGTTTTTACAGAGGTAATACTTGATAGAATTTATCATCCCAATACCGGTACTCTTTTTCTGTTGTGGCACTCTTTTAAGAAAAGAAATTAACTCCTGATTTTGTTTTTTCTTTGTGTTAGATCATAGTTCAGTGTTTTGTGGGACTACTTTTGACATGTTATGGAGTGGTTCATGTCGCAGGCTCCTTCCGAGAAGTGTGCGCCAGTGCCGAGTTAGAATCAAAGTAAGTTTGACTGTAACAAATGATGTTAAACATAATCGTGATAATGAGAATCGTAGAGATGTTTAACATAATCATGATAATGAGAATTGTAGAGATGTTTAATGTAATCATGATAATGAGAATTGTAGAGATGTTTAACATAATCGTGATAATGAGAATCGTAGAGATGTTTAATGTAATCATGATAATGAGAATTGTAGAGATGTTTAACATAATCATGATAATGAGAATCATAAAGACGTTTAACGTAATCATATTAATGAGAATCGTAGAGATGTTTAACATAATCGTGATAATGAGAATCGTAGAGATGTTTAATGTAATCGTGATAATGAGAATCGTAGAGATGTTTAACGAAATCGTGATAATGAGAATTGTAGAGATGTTTAACATAATCGTGATAATGAGAATTGTAGAGATGTTTAACGTAATCATGATAATGAGAATTGTAGAGATGTTTAACATAATCGTGATAATGAGAATCGTAGAGATGTTTAACGTAATCATGATAATGAGAATTGTAGAGATGTTTAACATAATCATGATAATGAGAATCGTAGAGATGTTTAACATAATCATGATAATGAGAATTGTAGAGATGTTTAATGTAATCATGATAATGAGAATTGTAGAGATGTTTAACATAATCGTGATAATGAGAATCGTAGAGATGTTTAACATAATCATGATAATGAGAATTGTAGAGATGTTTAACGTAATCATGATAATGAGAATTGTAGAGATGTTTAACGTAATCATGATAATGAGAATTGTAGAGATGTTTAACATAATTGTGATAATGAGAATTGTAGAGATGTTTAATGTAATCATGATAATGAGAATCGTAGAGATGTTTAACATAATTGTGATACTGAGAATTGTAGAGATGTTTAACGTAATCATGATAATGAGAATCGTAGAGATGTTAAATGTAATCATGATAATGTCAGGTGTGGTGACATTTTCATAAAAGTACTATTCTATGAAATGAATTTGAAAGAAGATTCAAGTAATTTTTCAGCAGTATTAGGGATGAGACAAGAAGGTAACAAACTGCAAACAAATGACATTTTAGCCCTCATACTTTTTATGTACTTTGTAGCTCAAGTGAGCTTTTCTGATCAAAACTTGTCCGTTGTCTGTCGGCGGCATTGTAATTTTTAACATGTTCATCTTCTCCAGAACCACTGGGTCAATTTCAACCAAACTTGGCACAAAGCATCCTTGGGTGAAGGGCTTTCAAGTTTGTTCAAATGAAGGGCCATGCCTCCTTCAAAGGGGAAATAATCACAAAAATGCAAAATTAGGGTAGGGTCATTTATAAATCTTCTTCTTAAGAACCACTGGGCCAGAGGAGCTGACATTTACATGAAAACTTCCTGATATAGTGCAGATTCAATTTTGTTCTTTAAAAATCTTCTTCTCAAGAACCATTGGGCCAAAGAAGTTGACATTTACATGAAAGCTTTCTGACATAGTGCCGATTCAAGTTTGTAAAAATCATGGCTTCCAGGGGTAGGTTGGGGCCACAATAGGGACTAAGGTTTTACATGGAAATATATATGGAAAGTCTTCAGATATGTGCCAAGGTGACTCAGGTGAGTGATGTGGCCCATAGGCCTCTTGTTATGTAGATACTGTGAATGAGTTAGATTGTTCTACTTTTACAGAACGTGGGATATGTTGAGCAACAGGCAGGCATTTTATTCCTTCTGCCACAGAGGAATGGCGGTCAATTACGTGAGTGATGAAGATGAAAACAGCTGATGAAGACAGGAGTTTGAAGAACCAGGTTTTAACCAAAGAAATTGATAGAAAAGGAAGAAAATATGAAGAGAAGACATGACGTTGTGATGAGCGACTTTGTCAGTGTGTTTGTCATGTTTTGAGACAGAATAGGTGTATTTTATGAGAAGGAATGTCGAAAAATCAGGTTTCAGTTATTCTTGTCCTTCTTGTGCATTTATGTGTTGATTTTTAATTATTTTTTTTCTTGTGGATTGATATCGTTGATTCATATTTAAATTATGATTTAAATTTTATACTCATTTACTGCAATAAAAATGTATGTTGATTTCCATTGGTTACACTGGTTCAAGCACTGAAACTTTCCTCACATGTGGTCAAAAGTTTGGATCCAGAAATGTTCGAGAGACATTGCTTTCACAAGATATGCAAGGTAGATTTATACTTTAGAAGAAGAATGTACATGTACAGTATTAATAATTATAATCAAAGGAACTAAAGTACACCAAAATTATATTCAGATTCACAGTGCCATTGCATTCAGTATTTATAAATTATGTTTCATAAATACAATTTTTAAAGTAATACAAGCTGTAACTGTAATTAATTGAAAAACGCCGTCAGTTACAGCTTGTATTACTTTAAATGTTTCCAATTTAGAAAAATGTTTAGGGAGCATATTGATTTAAGCGGACTTCCGGAATCAAACTTTTCATGACATGAAAAAGGATCATTATTACATATCTAGCGTGAATTGGGTATTCTATTTTCAACCAAAAAAACCAAGAGCTTTGGGTTGATTAATTGTTTAAATTACATCCCGTCAAGAATTTTTCACTCGTATTGAGACATCATCAGCTGTAGGTGAAGTCTAAGCTAATTATTATACCCCCCGCAACAAGTTGTGGGGGGGGTATACTGGAATCGGGTTGTCCGTCTGTCCGTCCGTCCGTCTGTAGACGCAATGGTTTCTGGACTCTAAAGCATTATCCTTTCCACCTACCGTCACCATATCATATATATGGACTACCCATGGGATGAAGATGTTCCCTATCGATTTTGGGGTCAAAAGGTCAAAGGTCAAGCACACTGGACATCGAAGTAGCAATATGGTTTCTGGGCTCTAAAGCGTTATACTTTCCACCTACAGTCACCATATCATACATATGGACTACCCATGGGATGAAGATGTTCCCTATTGATTTTGGGGTCAAAAGGTCAAAGGTCACGCGCACTGGACATCGAAGTAGCAATATGGTTTCTAGGCTCTAAAGCGTTATCCTTTCCACCTACAGTCACCATATCATACATATGGACTACCCATGGGATGAAAATATTCCCTATCGATTTTGGGGTCAAAAGGTCAAAGGTCACGCGCACTGGACATCAAAGTAGCAATATGGTTTCCGGGCTCTAAAGCAATATCCTTTCCACCTACAGTCACCATATCATACATATGGACTACCCATGGGATGAAGATGTTCCCTATCGATTTTGGGGTCAAAGGTCAAGCGCACTGGACATCGAAGTAGCAATATGGTTTCCAGGCTCTAAAGCGTTATACTTTCCACCTACAGTCACCATATCATACATATGGACTACCCATGGGATGAAGATGTTCCCTATTGATTTTGGGGTCAAAAGGTCAAAGGTCACACGCACTGGACATCGAAGTAGCAATATGGTTTCTAGGCTCTAAAGCATTATCCTTTCCACCTACAGTCACCATATCATACATATGGACTACCCATGGGATGAAAATATTCCCTATCGATTTTGGGGTCCAAAGGTCACGTGCACTGGACATCAAAGTAGCAATACGGTTTCCGGACTCTAAAGCGTTATCCTTTCCACCTACAGTCACCATATCATACATATGGACTACTCATGGGATGAAAATGTTCCCTATCGATTTTGGGGTCAAAAGGTCAAAGGTCAAGCGCACTGGACATCGAAGTAGCAATATAGTTCGGTTTGTCATGCCATTTGTTTTTTACACTCAGAAAAGAGGTAGTTTATACCTATTACCAATACCCTTTGGGAGATTGGGGTAAGCGGGGGGTATTCTTAGTGAGCATTGCTCACAGTACCTCTTGTTGCTTATGGCTGTAACAATGGGGGGTCCTTACCATGCCAACGCCTGCCACAACTCTCACTTCCAAGTGATGAGTGTTTGGCGAAGGAACAATCGCTGTTTATGAATACGCCTTAGGTTTGACGCGGTCATATATGACGAGGGGGACTCAAACTCACAACCTTCCGATTACAAAGTGAATGCTCTACCACTGAACTACTGCAATTGGGACTTGGCCCTTAACCCACTGGATCATTCTCTCACCAGAGGACGCGTTACGCAAGCACGGAACTCTGGGTAGAGAATGCCACTGGATGTCTATTATAGGTTTCCCCTTAATGAAATTGTGAATCCACCACTGATTTAATTAAAGTTGGATCCCCTACAGTATAAGATGATGATAAGGTTGAATGATGTAGATGAAGTAAGCACTTCTTTTCTCTTCTATAACCCTTTATAGTATATGTCGTAAACCACTGGTAGATTTCACCATATAAAAGGAAACAACCACATCAGAACCACTGCATGTTTTATGGGACCTTTTGAATACAAGATGACACCAAGTCTTTGCTTAAATTATTTTTTCAAAGCACAATACAAACAGGTATGATCTTTTTACAAAAGGATAGGAAAAGATATATTCACACAAGTTTGTAAATGAGAACCACACGCTATGTAAGGACGAGTCCATTGCTAATTGGAGAGGTTAAAACATGCTCCGTAACACACCTGAGACTCTGCTTAAAGTGAATAGATGAATGTGTAATTTCATTGAACCAATGTTGATTGCGCAAAACATCAATAATGAATTCAAAGATAACGAAGAGTAGTCAATGAGGATAATGAACAGTGATCAATCTCATAACTCCTATAAGGGAGTTGGGCAAACATGGACCCTTGGACATACCAGAGGTGGGATCAAGTGTCTAGGAGAAGTATCCCTTTCCACCAGTCACATTTACCATGAGCTATATACCTTGATCAGGTAAATGGGATAATCTGTAGTCAGAATCAGTGTGCCAAGAAAGGCCTAACAATGGGTATGGAATGCAAAACTTTTCTCAAATCAGCAACATCAAAACGTATGACTTCAACACTTTACACGACCATTCCTCATGATTGTACGAAGAGAATTTATATTGTAAGGTAACGAAGTGATCCTTCGTTACCTTACAATATATTATGTACAGAATACAGAATGGTGACTATAGTAACAGTGCAGTAAAGCATCCATATCTTATCAATAGACATGCTCATCATATCCCCCAGTCATCTTATCAATAGACATCCCCAGTCATCTTATCAATAGACATCCCCAGTCATCTAATCAATAGGCATCCCCAGTCATCTTATCAATAGGTAGGCTCGTCATATCCCCCAGTCATCTTATCAATAGACATGTTCATCATACCCCCCAGTCATCTTATCAATAGACATCCCCAGTCATCTTATCAATAGACATGTTCATCATATCTCCAGTCATCTTATCAATAGACATGTTCATCATACCCCAGTCATCTTATCAATAGACATGTTCGTCATATCTCCAGTCATCTTATCAATAGACACCCCCAGTCATCTTATCAATAGACATCCCCAGTCATCTTATCAATAGACATGTTCATCATACCCCCCAGTCATCTTATCAATAGACATGCTCGTCATCTACCCCAGTCATCTTATCAACAGACATGCTCGTCATATTCCCCAGTCATCTTATCAATAGACGTGCTCGTCATATCCCCAGTCATCTTATCAATAGACATCCCCAGTCATCTTATCAATAGACATGCTCGTCATATACCCCAGTCATCATTTCAATAGACATGCTCATCATATCTCCAGACATCTAATCAATAGACATGCTCGTCATATTCCCCAGTCATCTTATCAATAGACATGCTCATCATATTCCCCAGTCATCTAATCAATAGGCATGCTCATCATATCCCCAGTCATCTTATCAATAGACATCCCCAGTCATCTTATCAATAGACATCCCCAGTCATCTTATCAATAGACATGTTCATCATATCTCCAGTCATCTTATCAATAGACATGTTCATCATACCCCAGTCATCTTATCAATAGACATGCTCATCATATCCCCAGTCATCTTATCAATAGACATCCCTAGTCATCTTATCAATAGACATTCCCAGTCATCTAATCAATAGACATCCCCAGTCATCTTATCAATAGATATGCTCATCATATCTCCAGTCATCTTATCAATAGACATCCCCAGTCATCTTATCAATAGACATCCCCAGTCATCTAATCAATAGACATCCCCAGTCATCTTATCAATAGACATGCTCATCATATCCCCAGTCATCTTATCAATAGACATCCCTAGTCATCTTATCAATAGACATTCCCAGTCATCTAATCAATAGACATCCCCAGTCATCTTATCAATAGATATGCTCATCATATCTCCAGTCATCTTATCAATAGACATCCCCAGTCATCTTATCAATAGACATCCCCAGTCATCTAATCAATAGACATCCCCAGTCATCTTATCAATAGACATGCTCATTATGTCCCCACCCATCTAATCAATAGACACGCTCGTCATATCCCCCCGTCATCTTATCAATATAGACATGCTCGTCATATCCCCAGTCATCTTATCAATAGACATGCTCGTCATATCCCCAGACATCTAATCAATAGACATGCTTGTCATATCCCCCAGTCATCTTATCAATAGACATGCTCATCATATCTCCAGTCATCTAATCAATAGACATGCTCGTCATATTCCCCAGTCATCTTATCAATAGACATGCTCATCATATCTCCAGTCATCTAATCAATAGACATGCTCGTCATATTCCCCAGTCATCTTATCAATAGACATGCTCGTCATATTCTGTTGACTGACTACAAACCAACAATCTGTTGACTGAATGCATTAATTTCATTGGTTAATTAAGTCATGTGATTCCCCACATCAGAAGGATTAAGCAACATAGGAAGGTGTATAGCAAAGCAGTTCACAAACAACAACAGTTTTGTTTGATCTAAGAATGGATCTGTTGTTCTTAGCCTCAGGTTGAGGGCAACAGATTCATTCTAGGGTCAAACAAATCTGCTATTATTTGAGAAATAAGTAACTTCTAATTTTACATGACCCATTGCATTATGATAAATAGTTTTAAATGTGTCACAATGGGCAGGAAAATCATATGTTGGATGCAAATGCCCTCAAATTTTGACGGCCATCTCAAGAAATAATACATGTGTAACAGGAAGGGAGAATATGCAACAGACCAGACCGGGATTTGAACCCGAGCCCCCTGAATCTCTAGTCAGGTGCTCTACCAACTGAGCTATCTGGCCACCGGCGATCGAACCGGGCTGACCGCTACATTCCTCCCTCCTTAAATGTCTTAACACCTGAAGACATCAACCCAAGATCTTTATCCCCTGGCAGGCATTTTCACCTGTCAGTTCCAGGGGTGGTCTACGGCACCAAATGTAGCAAGAAGGGAGAAAATGCAACGGACCAGACCGGGATTCGAACCTGGGCCCCCAGCGCTCCTCCTAGACACCTCATCCCGCTTTTGGTATGTCTTGGGGTCCATGTTTGCCCAACTCTTTATTTTGTATTCTTTTGGGAGATATTTTTAGAGATTTCCCCTACATATTAGCATGTAACACTTTAATCCTCCATTGTCACCACATCCTACCCTCAGGGGACCATAATTTAATTGCAAAAACTCGGATTTACTCTATGTTGGGAAGAATGTAAATTTCAACCCAGTGGTTCTCGAGAAGATTTTAAAAGATTTTACCTGTATATTCACATGTAAAATTTTAACCCTCTATTGTGGCCCAATCCTACCCCCGGGGGCATTATGTAAACAAACTTGGAGATTCGCTCTATGTCAGGAAACTTTCATTTAACTGTCAACTTTTCTGGCCCATTGGTTCTTGAGTAGAAGATTTTCCCTATATACTCAAGTGGAAACCTTTGGTCCGCAACGGTGGTCCCACCCTACCCCCGGGAACCATGATTTGAAAAAACGTGAATCTGCATTATGTCAGGGAGCTTTTATGTAAACAACGTTTCTGGCCTAGTGGTTCTTGAGAAGAAGATTTTCCTTATATATTTTCATGTAAAACTTTGATCCCCTATTGTGGCCCCGCCCCACCCTCGGGCCAATGATATACATGCATGTTGGATATCATGCTATAGGATGTACATGTTTCAGATGCACAGGTGCTAGTCAGTACAGGGGACATCAAGAGACAGTGCTCAAGTGCCAGTCAGTAGGGGACATCAAGAGACAGCGCTCGAGTGCCAGTCAGTAGGGGACATCAAGAGACGGCGCTCGAGTGCCAGTCAGTAGGGGACATCAAGAGACGGCGCTTGAGTGCCAGTCAGTAGGGGACATCAAGAGACGGTGCTTGAGGAAATGTTTGTCTTCCATCATGTGTTTACTCGTATATCGCTTAAATCCTGCTCATGGTGCAGATGAGCAGCACAAGCACAAGTAACTTTTGTTTTAAACCCATACATTATCATTTAAAGATATTAAAACAAGAAATTCAGATTACATGTATAATTATAAAAAACAGGAGCACTATTTCTAGTTGTTGCTGCTGCTGTTGTTATTGTTACTGCTGCTGCTGTTGTTGTTGTATCTGCTGCTGCTGTTGTTCCTGTTGTTGTTGCTGTTTTATTGTTGTTGATGCTGCTGTTGTTGTTGATACTGCTGCTGTTGTATCTGCTGCTGCTGCTGTTGTATCTGCTGCTGCTATTGTTGCTGTTGTTATTGCTGTTGTTGATGCTGCTGCTGTTGTTGTTGATACTGCTGCTGCTGTTGTTATTGTTGTTGATGCTGCTGTTGTTGTTGATGCTGCTGCTGCTGTTGTTGTTGTTGATGCTGCTGCTGTTGTTGTTGATACTGCTGCTGCTGTTGTTGTTGTTGCTGTTACTGCTGCTTCTGCTGTTGTTGATACTGCTACTGCTGTTGTATCTGCTGCTGCTGCTGTTGCTTTTGTTATTGTTGATGTTGCTGTTGCTGCTGCTGTTGTTGTTGTTGTTGATACTGCTGCTGCTGTTGTATCTGCTGCTGCTGCTGCTGTTGAATCTGCTGCTGCTGTTGTTGTTGCTGATGCTGTTGTTGCTACTGCTGTTGTTGTTTATGTTGTTATTGAAATTGCTGCTGCTGTTGTTTTTGTTGTCATCTTTGCTGTTATTGTTATTGCTGTTATTGTTGCTGCTGTTATTTTTGCTGCTGCTACTGTTGTTATTTTTGCTGTTGTTGTTGTTGCTGCTGTTAATTGTTGTTGCTGTTGCTGTAACTGTAGCTGTCATTGCTGCTGCAGCTGTTGTTGTTGCTGCTGCTGTTGTTGTTGCTTTTGCTGCTGCCATTGTTGTTGCTGGTGCTGTTGTTGTTGTTATTATTATTGTTGTTGTTGCTGCTTTTGTTGTTGTTATAGTTGTTGTTGCTGCTATAGTTGTTGTTGTTATTGTTGTTGTTGTTGCTGTTGTTGCTGCTGATGTTGATGATGATGATGATGATGATAAGACCTTTCTATAGTCATAAAATATGACAACCTGAGATTAGAATGACAAAAATCAAAGTAGAGTTTGGGATTAAACTACAACTACCGGAATTTAACCAATGTTTACAGTGTGCAAAATTTACATTGTGCAATATTTACAGTGCGTGCAATATTTACAGTGTGTGCAATATTTACAGTGTATGCAACATTTACATCATGTGCAACATTTACAGTGTGTGCAACATTTAAAGTGTGTGCAATTTTTACAATTGCAATATTTACAGTGAATGCAATTTTTACAGTGTGTGCAACATTTACATTTTGTGCAACATTTACAGTGTGTGCAATATTTAAAGTGTGTGCAAACATTTACATTGTGTGCAACATTTACATTTTGTGCAACATTTACAGTGTGTGCAATATTTACAGTATGCAACATCTACAGTGTGTGGGATATTTATAGTTTGTGCAATATTTACAATGTGCAACATTTACGTTGTGCAATATTTACAGTGTGTGCAATATTTACAGTGTGTAACATTTAGTGTTTGCAATATTTACAGTATGCAACATCAACAGTGTGTGGAATATTTATAATTTGTGCAATATTTACAGTGTGCAATATTTACAATGTGCAACATTGACGTTGTGCAATATTCACAGTGTGTGCAATATTTACAGTGTGCAACATTTACAATGCTATGCATTTGTAGACGGTTTTTAAGAAAATGATATCTCGTAGATTAAGAGAGGATTAAATTTTACAAATGCGATTGGGAAATTATCAAATGGAATACTGGATATTTGCTTTGACAAATTTCTTACTAAACATCGTATAATTAATTAAATCAGAGAGGTTTTATCCACAAAGCAAATCACCTGACCAACTGTAAGACCAAGGACGTTAGTGTATGTCTACATTGCTGACTTTCATAAAGCATTAGATATCATTATTCATTCAGGAATCAAAATTAACCTCTTAGAATTTGGAGTTGGGATTTTTTATGAAGTCATTAAAAGCATGTATGCATCAAGCAAGTCTAGGTAATCATATAACATACTTTCCCCAATAAAAGTAGGTATCAAGCAGGGAGACCATTTAAGTCCAAAGTTATTTAAAGTATTAAATTTTATTAATGATCTTCCAGATTATCTTAACTCATTTTCAGATCCTATTTTTTTTAAATTTTCATCCATTTGATTGTTTAATGAATACTGATGAAATAATTTTACTTTCCTCCTCAGCTAATGTTTTTTAACAAAAATTCAACTTTTTGCAGAGGCATTGTAATAACTGGTATCTGAATATCAATATATCAAAAACCAAGATCCTAATTTTCAATAAGGCAGACAAGCTCCTGAAAACTAAATTCAGTTTTGGTGGTGTTGAACTAGAATGTTTATCTAACTACAAATACCTTGGGGTTTCATTTTGTTCCTCTGGTTCATTTTCCCATGCCCCAAAACAACTATGTAAAAAAATTCCTGTAAGCATTTAATCCATATATTTCACCATCAAACCGATAGTACTATATTCTTCGGAAATCTGGTATTATTTCAATCTACTTACGAAAAAAATCCATCAACTCTTACCATAGACAAATTTTATTCTTAAATTTTGCAGACCAATACTTGATGCACATAAATCTGCAATTCATCATGGTTTGGTACTATAATTTTTATTATCACCAATAATTAATGTAGTCAAAGACCTGTCCTTTATAAGAGCATACAAGTTTTAAAAAGGCTTTCCAAGACTGTTTATTCAAACATTACATCAAAGAACGACATTCACACCTTAAATCAAAACTCTTATAAAAACAATTAAGTTGCTTTTCCGCTTCTAAACGAAACTTTGGTTGAGAATTATCTAAGATCATTAAAAAACAGCACATAATCTTAACGTTGAAAGGGGGCGTTACCAAAGATTTCCTCAGCATGAAGGAAAATCTTAATTAAATGCAACAACAATGCAGTGGATGATGAGAAACCTTTTTTTATTCTAGTGAAGTCATGTAACAGAAGAAAGGGTTATTTTGTATCAGATGATAGACAATTCATGTAAGACGTTTGTGAAGATGGACAGTGGTCGAAAGCTTATTTGGCCAATGACCAATGAAGACGAAAATGCCACCATCCAAATTGTGATTTAGAAGAGTGGAATACAGCTCATTGCGTTGTACGCATGTTTACTTTTTAGCTCACCTGATCTAAAAGCTCAAGTGAGCTTTTCTGATCACCCGTATTCCGGCGTCCGTCCGTCTGTAAACTTTTGACATTTTTGACTTCTTCTCAACAACCACTGAGCCAATTTCAACCAAAGTTGGCACAAAGCATCCTTAGGTAAAGGGAATTCTAAATTGTTAAAATAAAGGACCAGGCCACCTTCCAAGGGGAGATAATTAAGAAAAGGTAAAAATAGAGTAGGGTCATTAAAAAATCTTCTTCTCAAGAACCACTGGGCTAGAAAAGCTGATATTTACATGAAAGCTTTCTGATATAATGCTGATTCAAGTCCGTTAAAATCATGGCCCCCTGGGTTAGGATGGGGCCACAATAGGGGATTAAAGTTTTACATATAATATATAGGGACAATCTTTAAAAATCTTCTCAAGAACCACTGAGCCAGAAAAGCTGATATTTACATGAAAGCTTTCTGACATAGCACAGATTCAAATTTGTTCAAATCATGGCCCCTGGGGGTAGGATGGGGCCACAAGGGGGATCAAAGTTTTACATTCAAATATATAGGAAAAAATCTTTAAAAATCTTCTCAAGAACCATTGGGCCAAAGAAGTTCACATTTACATGAAAGCTTTCTGACATAGTGTAGATTCAAGTTTGCAAAAAGCATGGCCTCCAGGGGTAGGTTGGGGCCATAATAGGGACTACGGTTTTACATGCAAATATATATGGAAAGTCTTCTGATATGGACCAAGGTGACGCAGGTGAGCGATGTGGCCCATGGGCCTCTTGTTTCTTCATGTTTTACACGTGACCTATAATCAAGCTGTCTTGGTTAGTGGCATCATCGTTTAACCACGGATACTTCTCGTCGATTCATCTCAGGGGCGGATCCATGATTTTTTTTAAAAGGGGGGGGGGGGGCTCTACCATTTATTTTGATTTTCTAAGGGGTTCCACCCTCAAAATGCATAATTTTTTTTTTACCTTTTTTCAGCAAAGTTTTTTAACGAAAAGGGGGGGGGGGTCCAACCCCCCGGAACCTCCCGCTCTGGATCCGCCACTGCATCCATCATTGAGAGAGCGTGTGTGGACTCAAAACCATGGTTTGCAACGGTGGTAGAGTACAAGACCAACGCTCTCGCACAATAACATATTTTCTTATTATAACAGACATTGTGTCCTTTGTAATCAGGTCAACAAAATATGCTTTCTTAAACCTTTCATACGTATGGTACACTTATTTTTATTTATATACTAACCTACCTACTTTAGACATGAAACATTGAGAACCCCAGCATATGGATCCTGCAGGTAATTGTGCTTGCAAACTATACAAACTAATCTAACTCTGAAATGGATGTTGATTATAATTTTATATATTCACCTAGCATTATCCACTGTTAGGTCTCTGAACTGCAGGCACTGTCCTTAGGGACCGGTCAATATTTATTGGGGAGTTGGGACCGATGCAAATTGCAATAGGACACACATTTATTTTGACTTACATACTGATAGGACTCCACCTTTTTTATATATTCAAACTTTTAATTAAACTATCTTACAAACAAGAATACTGAATATTATATGTCCAATACACTAGAGAAAATTTGCAATAAAATACTGGACTTTTGACAAAATTTAATATTAAAACATGTAATTAAAAATCACAAAAGCAGTATTCACCTGTGAATAGAATTGCAAAAATTACATGTAAGTTTAGCATGGAGTATGGATTTCAATCATTGAAAATAAAAATGGTATATCGTGTTGGTCATAACGTGAAGGATACAGACCAGAATTTAACTAAAGTCTAAACACATCTTCAATAATTTGATAGTTTACCAATACAACCTATCATTGGGTCAAATGCTGTCTGACTTGTTTCATACCGATTGTTAGGCCGTTCTTGGCACATTGATTTTGACTGCAGATAACTCCGTTTACCTGATCAGGATATGGGGCTCACGGCGGATGTGACCGGTCAACAGGGGATGCTTACTCCTCTTCAGCACCTGATCCCACCTCTAGCATATCCAGGGTTCCGTTTCTTTAATCACCAAAGACCACGAAGATATTGTCAATAAGGAACTCCAGCATAATTTTTATTTCAACTTCAGAGTACTTGTGCGTGGAATCAGAGTGGTGTTTAACAAAGTAAATTTTTGGATGACTGATCACTAGATAGGAATATTTGTGTTTTCCATTTTTGTTGAAGAAGCAGCTGTCTATGATGTTAAAAAGTCTAGTCTTTAATTTATCGTGAGGAATGGCCGTGTAAAGAGTTGAAAAGTCATACGTTTTGATGTTGTTGATTTGAGAAAAGTTTCGTGATTTCAAGTTTACTAAAGTTCTTTAGAATTTTTTATGGTCCACATTTGATTCAGCTGTTAATATTTTCGTGAGGAGCAAAGATAGGGGCTTGGTAGAGCACTTACTGGATCCAGCAATGTATCTTTGTAAGGGTTTTTATGAAGTTTAGGAATCCAGTATAGGTAGGGTAACTCATAATCATCCGACCCATTGACTGGGATATTAAATGTGTCTAAAACTGAAGCATGGTTTCGAAGAATTTCGTGTTTTGAAAGGGCAGTTGAGGTATACATGTAGATCTAGGTACGATTGCCAAAAGTGAAGGTAATGCCAAGTTCGTTTAAAATATATACAGTTGTAATAATGAGTCTTACAAACAAAGCTAATGTTGTTACAAGCTTTGTCAGCTGGAACCTAAAGATATTCCTCATGTAACCTATCTAATTATTTTATCACTTCTGTTTTTGTAACTTCACTAGACAAATTGCCGAATAAACATGACAAAGTAAACAAAAGTTTCTCAGGAACTTGAATCCCTCAGCTGATGGAGAGACAAATTTTAATAATTATGACTTCAAGAACTCCAGAGATTTTTGAAATGAAGTAAAAATGTTGTTTAAATAATCATGCATATATATTTATTTATTAGATAGGACAAACACTTTTTTATTAGCTCACCTGAGCCGAAGGCGCAAGTGAGCTTTTCTGATCAAAATTTGTCCGTTGTCTGTCGTCGGCGTCGTCGTTGTAAACTTTTTTCATCTTCTTTTCCAGGACAACCGTGTCAGTTTCAACCAAACTTGGCACAAAGCATCCTTTTGTATGATGTCCGGATAGGGCCAGTTGCAAAAGCGTGACTGCGCGTTAGTCACAACACGCCGTCACGCCAACAAGCAACGCACCCAAACTTCCGCCAGAGTTCGTTTGCTATTCGTAGGTGACGTAAGGAGGCCTCGACGGGGAGTTTAGCAACACACCTGACGGCGCGTTGCTTGTCGGCGCGAAGTTTGTAGGCGTGACGGCGCGAAGGCGCATTGCTTGTTGACGTGAGAGCGCGAAGGTGCGTTGCTTGTTGGCGTGACGGCGTGTTGTGACTAACGCACAGTCACGCTTTTGCCTATCCGGACACCATACTTTTGTGAAGGGTTTTCAAGTTTGTTCAAATGAAGGGCCGATTGATGAAGGGCCATGTCCCATTCAAAGGGGAGATGATCACAAAAATGCAAAATTAGGGTGGGGTCATTTAAAAATCTTCTTAAGAACCTCTGGGCCAGATGAGCTAACATACCGTGACTTTAACAAACTTGAATCTGCACTATGTCAGGAAGCGTTCATGTAAAGAAGATGTTACACGTCTCATGTTTATTTCCCTAAAGGTGTTGCATGAAAGATCGAAAAATTTAAGTTATTCAAATACATGATAAAACCAATTGGAATGTATGTCTTGATTCAATAATTTTTGAAATGATTTTTAGCGTTAAAATGGAGGGATATCCCCGAGTTTCAGAAAAACTGCCTCCGTGAAACAAAATAAATTTCGCATGAACATGTTCTTCGAGTTTTCCTCTAAAAAAAAAAAAAACTGTCGCTTTGAAATTTTGTTTCACGAGGGCACTTTTTTGCAAATCTAAAAAAAAAAATCGGAACGACTTCAGTGGTATTATTTTCAATTTCACCCTTAGTTATGGTCTACTGTGTGGTTCAGTGGATAAGGTCGTCGACTCTTATATAAGTTAATATGTTTTCTATTTTTAAAACTACCGTGTTCGATTCCCTCACGAACACATTTTTTTTTCTTTCATATTACGTTTTCCATCTAGATTTTCTTTTCTTAATTGAAACATGCTTCTAGTTTTTATAAATGTTTCATGTCAAATTTCTATTTAATACTATATGCCGTGTTTGAAATAAGGTTTCAACCTGGACACTCTTTAGTTTGTGGATAGGACTCTCAACAAACACGCGGAATACAGCATGCAGTACCTGTGTTTTAATAGTCAAGGCTGCTAACGAGAAATTTTATGTTTTTTCTGAATGAAAGTTGTTGACAAAGGCATGGTGCCTTTTACGAAAAACCGTTGTGAACTTTGCAAAGCTTTGGAAGAAAAACTTTAAGGCCAAAGAAGGTAAATAACCGTTAAACAGTTTGAGTTTATATGTATTCCACTAGCAAATTGCTATGTTGAATCAATCTTTACAGGTGCATGTACTTCGAATGATGTTGAACTTTATTAATGCGTATTAAACTTCCCATATATTGTTTTGTGGCCAGAGTCATGTACATTTGCCAATTGTTAATTGTAAAAAATAATACAAACGAGTCTAAGAGCTTTTTGGACTGTAGTAGTATATAATATTAAATATTTGATACACTCGTAACATGTAACCGTATACATTGTATCTAATACTCACAAAAAAAGAAGACAATTTAATTTTTACGATTTCAAAAATTATCTTTAGACTACATGTATAATGTATTGACACATAAAATGTATTAGGCTTGTCCCTAGTACTGGGGAATCCTTCAGGTATTTAAATGGCAAATACGCAATGAGTATAAATATGAATGAAGGTCAGTTCTACGTCACGAATGCTGGCACGGAGCTTTGATTTTGGGAAAATTCCCGCTTTGGTGCAACACTCTCTTTACATGAACGCTTCCTGACATAGTGCAGATTCAAGTTTATTCAAATCATGGCCCCCGGGGTAGGTTGGGCCACAATAGGGGATCAAAGTTTTACATGGAAATATATAGGGAAAGTCTTTAAAAATCTTCTCCTCAAGAACCACTGAGCCGAAGAACTAAGATTTACATGAAAGCTTCCTGACATAGTGCAGATTTAAGTTGGTTCAAATCATGGTCCCCGGGAGTAGGTTGGGGCCACAATAGGGGATCAAAGTTTTACATAGAAATATAATGGGGAAATCTTTGAAAAAATCTTTTCTTCAAAAAACCACTGAGCCAGAAGAGCTAAGATTTATATGAAAGCTTCCTGACATAGTGCAGATTTAAGTTGGTTCAAATCATGGTCCCCGGGAGTAGGTTGGGGCCACAATAGGGGATCAAAGTTTTACATAGAAATATAATGGGGAAATCTTTGAAAAAATCTTTTCTTCAAAAAACCACTGAGCCAGAAGAGCTAAGATTTATATGAAAGCTTCCTGACATAGTGCAGATTTAAGTTGGTTCAAATCATGGTCCCCGGGAGTAGGTTGGGGCCACAATAGGGGATCAAAGTTTTACATAGAAATATAATGGGGAAATCTTTGAAAAAATCTTTTCCTCAAAAAACCGCTGAGCCAGAAGAGCTAAGATTTATATGAAAGCTTCCTGACATAGTGCAGATTTAAGTTGGTTCAAATCATGGTCCCCGGGAGTAGGTTGGGGCCACAATAGGGGATCAAAGTTTTACATAGAAATATAATGGGGAAATCTTTGAAAAAATCTTTTCCTCAAAAAACCACTGAGCCAGAAGAGCTAAGATTTATATGAAAGCTTCCTGACATAGTGCAGATTTAAATTGGTTCAAATCATGGTCCCCGGGAGTAGGTTGGGGCCACAATAGGGGATCAAAGTTTTACATAGAAATATAATGGGGAAATCTTTGAAAAAATCTTTTCCTCAAAAAACCACTGAGCCAGTAGAGCTAAGATTTATATGAAAGCTTCCTGACATAGTGCAGATTTAAATTGGTTCAAATCATGGTCCCCGGGAGTAGGTTGGGGCCACAATAGGGGATCAAAGTTTTACATAGAAATATAATGGGGAAATCTTTGAAAAAATCTTTTCCTCAAAAAACCACTGAGCCAGAAGAGCTAAGATTTACATGAAAGCTTCCAAACAAAGTGCAGAAATCATGGTATCGGGGGTAGGTCGGGGCCACAATAGGGGATCAAATTTTTAAATAGATATGTATAGGGAAAATCTTTAAAAATCTTCTTCTCAAGAACCACTGAGCCAGAAAAGCTAAGATTTACATATAGCTTCCTGACATAGTGCAGATTCAAGTTTGTTAAAATCATTGCCCCCGGGGTAGGTTGGGGTCAGAATAGGGGATCAAAGTTTTACATGGGAATAAAAACAGAAAATCTTTAAAAATCTTCTTCTCAAGAACCAATGGGCCAGAAGAGCTGAAATTTACATATAGCTTCCTGACATAATGCAGATTCAAGTTTGTTCAAATCATTGCCCCCCGGGGTAGATTGGGCCACAATAGGGGATCAAAGTTTTACTTAGAAATATATAGGGAAAGTCTTTAAAAATCTTTTCCTCAAGAACCACTGAGCCAGAAGAGCTAAGATCCTCATGATAGCTTCCTGATATAGTGCAGATTCAAGTTTGTTCAAATCATGGCCTCCGGGGGTCGTTTGGGGTCACAATAGGGGATCAAAGTTATATATGGTAATAAATAGAGAAAATCTCTAAAACTTTTTTTCTCAAGAACTAATGAGCCAGAAGAGCTGGCAGATTCAAGTTTGTTCAAATCATTGCCCCCGGGGTAGATTGGGCCACAATAGGGGATCAAAGTTTTACTTAGAAATATATAGGGAAAGTCTTTAAAAATCTTTTCCTCAAGAACCACTGAGCCAGAAGAGCTAAGATCTGCATGATAGCTTCCTGATAAAGTGCAGATTCAAGTTTGTTCAAATCATGGCCCCCGGGGGTCGTTTGGGGTCACAATAGGGGATCAAAGTTGTGTATGGGAATAAATAGAGAAAATCTCTAAAACTCTTTTTCTCAAGAACTAATGAGCCAGAAGAGCTGGTATTTCCATGAAAGCTTCCTGACATAGTGCAGATGCAAGTTTATCCAAATCATTACACCCGGCGTAGGTTGGGGCCACAATAGGGATCAAAGTTTTGCATAGAAATATAAAGGGAAAATCTTTTTAAAATCTTCTTCTCAAGAACCAATGGGCCAGAAGAGCTGATATTTCCATGAAAGCTTCCTGACATAGTGCAGATTCAAGTTTGTTTAAATCATTGTCCCGGGGTAGGTTGGGGTCACAATATAGGAATCAAAGTTTTGCATAGAAATATAAAGGGAAAATCTTTAAAAAAAATCTTCTCCTGAAGAACCACTGAGCCAGAAGAACTAAAATTTACATAAAAGCGTCCTGACATAGTGCAGATTCAAGGTCGTTTAAATTATGGCCCCTGGGGGTAGGTTGGGGTCAGAATATGGGATAAATTTTTTTACATGGGAATAAACACAGAAAATCTTTAAAAATCTTCTTCTCAAGAACCATTGGGCCAAAAAGTTGACATTTTACCAATCTAATTAAAATTAGATCTTCCATCCGCTCCCCAGTTTTCGATACGTCATCGAAAACTGGGGAGCGGATGGAAGATCTAATCTTAATTAGATTGACATTTTACATGAAGTTTTTTGACATAGTGCAGATACAAGTTTGTTCAAATCATGGCCCCCGGGGGTAGGTTGATGCCACAATAGGGACTACTTAAGGTTTTACATGTATTATGGAAAGTCTTCAGATATGGGCCAAGGTGACTCAGGTGAGCGATGAGCAATACATATCTGATATTGGACAGCAACTTTTTTTGTATTCTTGGAAGATAGGACATAGGGTTTGGTGTTTTTTTTAAATGGTAATATGGAATGCACTGGTCCCTTAGATGCGTGATGCAATTTGATTAATATTGTATACTAATTCATTGTGTTAATTTAAATTTGTCTGATGCCAGCTTTACATATGTAGGCCCTAATACTATATGTTAAATATGTGCAGTACAGCATATTTGAACAGTCGATCGGAATGATTGTTAGTTATTTATATTGTTATAACTGCAATTACTAGTTAACCCCGTGAAATAAACACACAATACTTGGCCATATAAGTACATGTATATGTTCCCCAAGAAAATGTCCACTATATATTTCATACAAAACATATTTTTAAACAATTGTCCTGAACTCATTACTTGGTAAATTTTGATGAAATAATAATCACTGCATGCACAGTAGATCATCTAATAATTTCAGAATAATTAGATCTATATCTTATAAATAAGTAATCTGTTCATATGTAGTCTTTTAACCAAATAAAAGATATGACAATTTTAACACGAACTTTGATTTGAGAATACTTACTCTTTATATAAGTATGTGTAGGCTATTTTTTTTTTATTTAAAAAAAAATTAATATTATGAATAGAATGTTATTTTTCTGCAATATTTGAATTTTTCATCTTTCTTATATATTAATGGCCAAGTACTGTACGTATAGATAAAGATACTGTTTACATATGTACTTTAATGGACCTTTGGTTAGAATAAATTACGTGCGCCAGTGGTAAATCAAATGTTCAAAATTATCCCCATTTTACACGCTCTCTCTCTCTCTTTATCTTTTCTCTATCTCTCTACCCTCTCAAACACGATCTACTGCGCATATGCAAGGAATGAACACGTGTGTTCATTGGCCAATCGTATCATTTCGGTCTTCATCGCCGCCAAGCTCGTTTTGCTAGAATAGCCGATTTAATTGAAAGTATTGTTTTCAACTTCATTAATCATCTAGTACAGTGTCCATGATACATCCAGTATGTATAACACATCTCAGTTTATTCGACAATGACTTTGAACCGCAGACATACGGAGGATTCATAACTTACTGTTTATTTGTTTACAACTTCGGAACAGGGTTCCGATATTTCAATGGACGCCATTTTGTCATTGGGATTTTAAAGAAGTTGATAACTTCGGGAAAACTAGCCACGGACACATCGATCCACTGCGGCTGCTGAGGTAGCGGTGGAACATTCTTCCGAGTCAGCTTGATATTTTGGACACTTTACGATGTCAAACTCCAACACGACCCTCGCAAGTTTGTGGGTCGACGATGGTAATGTTCCCCGTTGTGTATCCCGACTTCCGTTTTAGCACCACCTGTCATGTCATATGGCTAGCGTACCTAACGCTTTATTCACTTTATTTCTCGTTAGAGTAGTTACACAACTATGATATGACAAGTGAATTTTTAACCTGCGAAAATACACGCTTGTATAAATAGAAAAAAAGCTTGATCTTGTAGGCCTGAAAGTTTTGTCATGGTTATTTACCATTATTGTATCATGGTACTCGGTGTAAAGCGACAAGAGGTTTGTTAACTTTGATTCTTTGTAACCGTATTACTTTTCACATCTGAAACAATGCTTTGCACAATGATCTAGAACTGTTATTAATCTTATGGCAAAACTGTCAGGAATACTTGTGCAAGCAGCTTGAAGGCAGGTCAGTTGCACTGATTAGTGCTGTAAATGGAAGAATCTAATATCGGTATAGGGTGCATTGAAGCAATCAATGTTGGAACTTGCAGATGTTCAGTGCGATTAAAATATTGCTGGTTAAGCATGTGCACCCGGCAGGTTTTGTAGTAGTTTCTGTGGAAGTGAGGGGGTTATTTATATTCGGTCTTTCCTATCCCCCTCGTTTCTGTCCAAGCCATCATAAAGTATGTGGGAAATCGGTCGCGCTTCGACTTGAATTTATTTCAGCTTATATTTGATGTGAATCGTTCGAAAACTTCCATAAATCAATTCATGAATGATTTTTCCGTAAGGGAATACAATTGAAAGCATTCAATTTCACACTAGAGCAACAATAATCATCGTCATGTCAAACACTACATCCCTTCGTTATCAAATTCGCCTCCATGATAAACAATGACTTCAACGCATGCGTCAATTCATTTTGTAAAACAGCTAGAGGCCCAAGAGAGGTGAAATGCCTTACTTTAGTAAATCGCACAAAAATTTAACTTGTTCAGTTTATTTTTCATCACACACATTGCATTTCATTTCTGTGAATGGACTTACTCTTCTAAATATGAAAGTGATGAATTACTGGAAACAAAATAAGTAAAAATGTAATTGGGAATAAAAAATATTAAAAGACCATTCAAAGTGCGCAGTGTGTACTGCATTCCTGAAATGGGGTTAAATATCATATCAAAGGAACCACATCTCGTGTGTCTATTTTTCCCCTTTTATATTCATTCATTTTGGTTTTCATATACTTTACTGTAAACAAAAACTGTTTCTGTGTTTTGGGATCTGCCAAGTATTAGTGCATAATAAATAACTTGATAAATAAGTCAATAGATATACTCTTGTTGTAGTGATGATATTTGTAAAATCTGTGAGAATGCAAAAAAATGTGTTAGGGTAGGTAGGGAAAGTGAAAACCAACATATATATTTTTTTTTTTTTTGGCCTAATATTTGAGACTTGGAAGAATAAAATCAAGTCGATTTCCAACAGGTTAAACTTGTCTGATTTTATGGATGTACTCTTAAATTCAAAGTTCTTTAATATAAAAATTTTCTTCCATTATTCAACAACATTTACCATAGCAAGAAAATCCCCCAAGAAGTAATTTTGATTCTTGCTACTGTAGACAAAATTGATTTTCAAATGTACGTATTTTTTTTAATTGAACATATATATTGTAGTACAAGTCAGTCCAATGAAAGTCATGCCAGGAACCCCGGGAAAAGCTACAGGGAACGGGGCAGAAATTCGACAAGATATTGTTCGCTTCTACAAAGACAGTGGATTGGAACCAGTTGCAAAAGAGGTAATGTATGCATAATACAATCCATATGGAGATTATCTCGGTGTATGACAGGGTTGGACCAGATGTCATACATCCAGGGCTAGAAATGATTATTTTTATTCACTGGTCACTTGGGCTATCAACTTAAATTTTTACTGTTCAATTGTTAACTTTTACTGTTCCATGTTTAATAATAATGAAACATTTTCATGATTAGACCTAGCACCTTGCTTATTCAAACTAGCATTGATCGTGGATTTAAAAAACGTACTCTTACTATTCTTATTCAGGTTTTTCACTTTTAAACTTAAAAAATACTTTGTCATCTTCTTTTTTGTCATTTCCAAAAGTGTAATGTCACCGATTTACGAAAGCATCACAAAAGTAGATAGCTCATTCTAAGCCACTTGCAGCTTAAATCGTGCAAGGATTACCAATTGTGTACTCCGCTTAAGACAACTTGTTCTTGGAAATATTCGTGAATTTATCTCCATTGTGTTACTTCATAGTACAACTTAACAAAAAGAAAATTTGCAGGCAATAAAAACCTGGATACACACATCTAATACTTGCTAGCACGATCATTGAGAACTTTTGATAAGTGTTAAAATTAACTTGCCCCAAGGGCACTTGCTCTTTACAAATCACTAGCCCAAATCCATGATGGATTGGCCCCGGACCATTCAGGCTATCAATTATTTGGAGCCCTGACATTCAGGGTTGGAAATTGCAATCCACCCAGGGTTTCAACTTAACTCTCGCCAAATGTGAGTAAAATGAAGAGTGGGCTCTTAAATTTCGTAACTTGTTTGCCGAAATGGTGAATGAAAATATTAATAGATTTCATCGGCATTGGCATGATTGTAACTCTTCACCAGAAGTTGTGATTCTATTACTTCCCTTAAACATGTTAAAGCTTGATAAATTTATTTTATATAAATGAGGACGTTAGCCATTGAAAAATTCGACAGAATATTCTTTATTTTAAGTATTCTTGTATCCATTTGACTACCATCATTCGATACCAAGTATCCGACAATGTGTGACTGCTAAACATAGTTTCCGACGGGAGTTCCTGTATATCGCGGCAGATTTTCTGGTTCTGTACCTTGTCCCACGTCCAACGATGAATCAACATATTCCAAAACTACTTATAAAGTTTTCTTCTGTTTGAATTAGTTTTATTGGACGGCACACCAACATTATCTGGCTACAGGGGTTGTCTGTGTGACTCATCCATAACGCATGACCTACACGAAAACAGTCGGGACATTCAGATTTTCTGACAGTTCCTACAATAACTAGTCCAGACCAAGAATTCATTCTTCCTCTGGATTCCAATTCCAACCGTTATACACAAGAAAGAGCCTTTATAGCAGCTGATTTCTCTTCCAATAAGTTGAAGTACGCTATAAATTTTAAACTGAACGTTAACAAGATTTCATCAACATATTTCAGGGTCTGTAAGGGGGGCGAAATAAGGCCCCATTCCCAATGCTAAAAAGCAGGTATTTTTCCCAATTTTTGCTTTAAAATTCCCAAATAATGAAAACCAATCAAGCAGGGTAACCTAATCATTCATAATTCTTCTTCTCAGGCCCACAAATTACAATTTTTGCTTCAAAATTGTTAAGTAAACCCAATTGTTTGACTTCTGCTAATTTGAATGAGGTAAGTCTTGACCAAATTGAAAGTCAGAAGGAGCCCAGTTATACCTGAAAGCACTCTGGATTGGTTTTTTCCCTGTTTCTTTGTATGAAACATTTTCCCCAATCTCAAGCAAATGTCACTATTTTTATGCCCCTGAGATCGAAGATCGGGGGGCATATTGTTTTCGTCCTGTCTGTAATTCTGTTATTCTGTCTGAAACTTTAACCTTGCTAATAACTTTGAACAGTAAGTGATAGAGCTTTGATATTTCACATGAGTATTCCTTGTGACAAGACCTTTCCGTGGGTACCAACGTTTTTGACCCCGTGACCTTGGAGTTTGACCTACTTTTTGAAAACTTTAACCTTGCTAATAAGTTTTGAACAATAAGTGATATAGCTTTGATATTTCACATGAGTATTCCTTGTGACAAGACCTTTCCGTGGGTATTGAACCTTTTGACCTTGACATCTGACCTACTTTTAATTTTTTTTACATTGGTCATAACTTCTAAATGGTAAATATTAGAGCTTTCATATTGTACATGATCATTTCTTTTGACAAGATCTTTCTACTGGTACCAAGATATTTGCCCTTGTGACCTTGGCCATCTTCGGAATTGGCCATTATCGGGGGCATTTGTGTTTTACAAACACATCTTGTTCCCAGATGGAAAGGCCCAGGTCCTTGAAATCAAGACCTTTAAAAAACCTTGTATTTACTCATAATTTAATTTTTCTTCATAAACATTAATTATACATAAATACATGACGTTTCCTATGAGAGTTGGTACTTTCTGTTTAACATAAAATCGATGTCCATGTAAATTATGTTCCATAATAATCAATCGTACCCATTCCTAAGCATAAACTACTATAATCTATTATAATTATACGCCAGTTTCGAGATAAGAGCTCTCCTGTGTAGGAGATACATTTAGTAGAACTTTGAGTGCGTAAGTGGGACAGAGTGAACTTAGGACTATTTCAGCAAAAAAAATATGGGGGGAGGGAAGGCACTTTATTTTTAAGACAGCCACCCATACAATTAAATTTTCCTCTGCTACCACCACCCATACAATTAGATTCTCCCCTGCCACCACCACCCATACAATTCAATACTTTCATTTAACACAACAAATGGATCAACCATATGATATTTTAGAACTTAATTCTAGTTTATATTTTTAGAAATGCATAAAAATATAAACAATAAAATGTCTTTCTTTGTTGTTTCATCGGGAGATGAAGGTAGCAATCATTGCAGAAAAAATTACATATTTTGGTTTCCAATGCAAATTTGGTAGGGAGAAATGCAAATTTGGTTGGGAGAAAAAAGGATGATCTCAGCATATAAAATGAAAGAAAAAATGCAATTAATTTTGTATACTCTGGAAACATGTGAGTTGTAGAAACCTAAGCTCTGTTTGCTTATTATAAACAAACAGTTTCACTAGACTAATGATGTCATATCATTTCTGGACTAGATGTACATATCCTTTTTATGCCCCCGAGATCTAAGATCGGGGGGCATATTGTTTTTGTCCTTTCTCTCATGCTGTAATTCATTCTGTCTGAAACTTTAACCTTGCTAATAACTTTTGAACAGCAAGTGATAGAGCTTTGATATTTCACATGAGTATTCCTTGTGACAAGACCTTTCCGTGGGTACCAACATTTTTGACCCCGTGACCTTGACCTTGGAGTTTGACCTACTTTTTGAAAACTTTAACCTTGCTAATAACTTTTGAACAGTAAGAGATAGAGCTTTGATATTTCACATGAGTATTCCTAGTGACAAGATCTTTCCGTGGGTACCAACATTTTTTACCCTTGACCTTGACGTTTGACCTACTTTTTGAAAACTTTAACCTTGCAAATACCTTTTGAACAGCAAGTGATAGAGCTTTGATATTTCACATGAGTATTCCTTGTGACAAGACCTTTCCGTGGGTACCAACATTTTTTACCCTTGACCTTGGAATTTGACCTACTTTTTGAAAACTTTAACCTTGCTAATACCTTTTGAACAATAAGTGATAGAGCTTTGATATTTCACATGAGTATTCCTTGTGACAAGACCTTTCCGTGGGTACCAACATTTTTTACCCTGTGACCTTGACCTTGGAGTTTGACCTACTTTTTGAAAACTTTAACCTTGCTAATAACTTTTGAACCGTAAGAGATAGAGCTTTGATATTTCACATGAATATTCCTTGTTACAAGATCTTTCCGTTGGTATTGAACCTTTTGACCTTGACATTTGACCTACTTTAATTTTTTTTTTTACATTGGTCATAACTTCTAAATGGTAAATATTAGAGCTTTCATATTGTACATGAGCATTTCTTTTGACAAGATCTTTCTACTGGTACCAAGATATTTGCCCTTGTGACCTTGGCCATCTTCGGAATTGGCCATTATCGGGGGCATTTGTGTTTCACAAACACATCTTGTTTTTTTTTTTATTAAATTGCAATGTGACCTGATGTTTCTTTTTTCTTGTAAAAAAAAACAACCAAACATGTCATTTGATTTCATATGTGTGGGCTACTAAAATTTCATGTGGACTAAAATGATTTCTTATTCAAGGGCCCACTTGACCCCTGAGGTGTTTAGTTGAAGTTGGAACCCTGATATAGTATATTGCAATATACAATATGTCGTATATTTCAAGTATAACCATCATATTGTATACAGCATCATTTTACTGTGATGAAAATCTTGCCATGTGAAATTGACTTCGGATTAAAGGGGTTTTCTCTGTAATTAAGTTTGTGTTGTATATAAAATAAAGTAACAATTGATTCTGATGCCCTGCTTAATAACCTAATGGTACATTATTTGTATCCTCGTAGTTTATTTATTTCCTGTGTCGTATTTTAAACCCTTTGTCAACTTGCCCTATCTATGAACTATGCTATTTAGATAAGTTTTCTTTAACATATAAAGCATGGTTGGTAGCAATGTGTATATATAGATATTGAGTCACAGATTAGGCCAGTTCAACTTCATTAATAGATTATCATCCGGGGTCACAAAAAAATATGGGGCGGATAGGAGGATTTTATTTTTTCATTTTCATTTCCCCGGGAAAAAAATGAATGACAAAAGGCGTCACACAAAGTGTTGATCAAGTTAACATTCAAAGAATCCTTGGTAGAAGATATAAAACCAACATTCTGTGACTTGAATCATTCACTCAATTTACTGGGACGCAAGTTTGTTTAAAATTGGAACTTTTGCGAAAATAAAAAAAATTGGTGCGGTGCCATTTTTTGAGTGGCGGGCGGGGATGATAATCAATCAATTAATTTTAATTGGCCTTACGGACAGATCAATGAAATTCGAGGAAATGTTTATAAGTACATAAATAATCTAGAAATGTATCAAATAAATCAAAACATTTTATAAATTTCTGCCTCTGCATACAAAATGAAGTTCAACTTCAAGGGATGCAGATCAGTGCTTTTTGCTGTTAAAAATTACAAAGATTCTGGATGACAACATGATGTTATAGGGGGGGGGGGGTATAAAATGGGGTGCTTGATTTCCCTCCCTATAATTACATAGCACTTAGTTTTCTCCATGTCAGAATGTGCGTAAGGCTGCAACACTCTCTCTTCAAACCACTCTTGTCTCTTGGTACCTCATTCCAGCTTCTCAATCCTTCTGTCTGCTTCTGCCGTCCTTCTCCAGGTTGTTTTCAGTTAATAACACCGATCAAACAACAACTGTTTGTGTATAATTATGTGTATGTGAAATCGGATGGGGTTGATGATTGATATACCACATGCTGTACATGTTGTCTGTTAGAATTTCACAATAAAACTGGCTTTTATTTTAAAAAGAAGAAGAAAAATAATGTCGGTGTTTGACACTAGAGGTGGACCAGAGGTTCGAGACCTTCAAAAAGTCTGAAGGTCCTCCTGAAATCTTGGTATGGTGAATCTGAAATTCCAAGTGCAAGAAACTAGATTGTTAACTCTCTTTGAAAAATACAAATGAATTGATAGCATCTTATTGTCCATAAATCTCCACCATATAAAAGAGTAGTACTACCATCATAATTCATTTTTTAGAATATTCCTAAAACCACTGCCGCGGTGGCCGAGAGGTTAGAGCGTTCGCCCCACTTGCAGAAGGCCCGGGGTTCGAATCCCGGCCGCGACAGACCTAAGTCGTTAAAACAGGTAGTGACAGTTCCATCGCCAAATGCTCGGCAATGGGTGTGAATGTCACGGGTCCTTGGAGATGTCCCGTGTCACAGTAGGTGTGGCAAGCTAAAGAACCCTCACTGCTCTATGGCTGTAAGTGCTGAGCATAGGCTTAAATTTGAAGCCCTTCACCAGTCTTGGTGACGTCTCCATATGAGTGAAAAATTCTCGAGCGAGACATTAAGCAAGATGCAGTCAATCAATCTCTATAAATCCGAATTTCCTCCAATGTTCTGTTATGATAAGGGTATGTTATTATGGATATAATGTAGATTAATTTATTTTATCCACTTCCTAAATCAACTTTAGAAAACTATTAGATAAGGATAATGAGTTATTTCTTTTAGACAAAATTTATTTTCATTGCATTTTGTTTGGAAATAAATCTTCGCACTTCGTTTAGGGAGCCTAATCACCAGAAATGGGAGTACTGTATACTACATATGCCAGGATATTAAGATATTTCATTTAGATAAAGTCTAGTTTACTTTTATCATTATCATTGACACATGTATATTTATAGATGGATTAAATTTTAATTTATGTGAATACAATTCCCTACTGGATTCAAACTCATTGATATATACAAAGATCATATCACAGAGGGTTTAAATTGCCATGTTGTGACATACTGCCATAAAAGAACAGGTCACATGGTGCTGAGGATCCCAAAATTGTCGAAAACTGTCGGTCCTGTCGGCAAGGCCGGTAAAAAATTCCCTGGACCGATAAGTTGTTAGAAAATGTCAGTCCAAATGACTGTTGGAAAATATCGGGTGTGATCCGATTATTTTAGAGCTCAAGTTCGGGATGCACAAGTAAAAGTCACTCAAACAACATGGCCGTGCGCCTGATCAAATTTGTGAAAGCTTCTCTACCCAAGGAGAAAAGATTGTCATCTTAGCTCAGAGGTAGAGCATTCACTTTGTAACTGAAAGGTCATGATTTCCGATTTCTGCTCATGTCATGACCACGTCAAACCTAAGATGTAATATATCCTCGCCTAACTCTAGGCATTTAGCAGTGAGAGTCACAGGTCTTTCAGATATGACTTCCCATGTTGTGACAGGTGTTAACACATTAAAGAAGCCTCACTACTACAACCTTGATTCAGAGTACACAGCATGTCTAGACTAAATTTGTGGTATTTCACCTACAACTGGTGTCGTCTCAATATAAAAGGGAAATTCCTGACGGGATGTAAAACAAACAAACAACTTGGTAAGAAAGGGGGGGGGGGGGGGGGGGGGAATGCTGAACCTGGACCACTTAAAAAATTAGGAAGATTTCCATGGTGTTTATGAGTTCCAAGATGTGACGTCTCAATATGAGGGGGAAATTCCTGATGGAACATAAAACAAACAAACAACTTGGTAATGGCCCTGTCACACTACATCACGACCTCACTACGTTCTATAATTTTTTTTAGATCGTGGTGAGATCGTAGTGTGAACGGCATGAATTTGTAATTTTGTCTGTCTTCACGATGTTACGGCGTCCTCACTACGCTCTTATCACGATTAAACTACGGCCTTGTTACGATTCCACCACGTTCTCACTACGTTCATCAAGTTCTTACTACGCTCCCACTACGTCCATCACGTTCTAACTACGCTCTCACTACGACTGCAACACGAGTTTCCTACGCTTCTGCCACGATTGTACCACGATCTTACTACGGTTCTACCACGTTTCCGCGCCGATGTCGCCACGCTTTGCAGCAGCTGAATCAGATCCAGATTCAGTATAAATACAGCTCAGAACCTTCAAGACTGTTGATCCTCCATCCTCAATTCATTCATCAGTTGATCATAATGGCCAAACTGAAGTCTTTTTGAACAGAAAGCCAAGGTCGTACCCAGCAAGATCTACGCTGCCTTACGATTCTCCTCCTCCTTCGCCTAAGTAACAATATAGCAGCTTGGTCGTTAAGTGCCATATACTGAATATGCATCAACATCTCCATCAATATTTCTTGGTCTGGCCTTTCCATGATTCCAAAGAAGCAATGGTCATATGCAACTTTTGTTCAGTTTTTATACCAGTGTGTGGGGGAGAACAGAACGTGATTCGGTCGTGGCTTGCGCGCAGTGAAATCGTAGTGAGGACGTATTAAGGACGGGATGATCTTGGTAGAAACTTACTACAGTCTTCAACAACATAGTATGGACGTGTCGTGATCGTAGCGGAAGCGTGAAGAAAACGTAGTGCAAACGGGATGATCGTAATGAGAACGTAGTGAAAACGGGATGGTCGTATAGAGAGCGTAGTGGAATCGCAGTGCAGTCGGTTTCTTCTGCATCATGATCCCATTACGATGCTACTACGACCATGCCGATCTAAATACGACCTTAGTACGTCCTTACTACGCTTCCACTACGATCAAATTTGACCACGACCGCACTACGTTTGTTTTGAGCATGTTCAAAGTTGCTCCACGACCATAAAGACCTTACTACGACGTACCCGATCACACTACGATCATCAATTTTTACATGGTCGTAGTGCGAACGTGGCCTAGTGTGATGGGGGTTTAAGAAGGGGGGGGGGATGCTGAACCTGGACCACTTAAAAAATTAGGTTTCCATAGTGTTCATGAGTTCCAAGATGGTTGGAAAACTGGCTGTATTTGGCTAGATATGAGTGGGTGATGCATTGCTGTTAAAACAATAAAAGGCATTTTGGTGCAGTTCTTTTTTTTCTTCATTCTTTCTATGCAATACAAGGTACATTTGTCTGGTCTGACAGAACCTTCAACTCAGTCAGACCAAATGTCTGACAGTGATCTAAAAATTTCGACAACTCTGGGATCCTTAATCTGATCCATTGGTCTCTTAAACTTCATGCACTTTTGAAACTAATGAACATTGAGAAAAAAATTCCCTACCTATCTACCCATTTTTTCTGGCAGGGAACAGGAAACAGGAAAATGTTTTTGTTGGTCTTAAATCAAATGACTATTACCATATATTTGTCCTATTGAGCGCCCTAGGCGCTTAGAAAATTGGAGGGAGGGGTGGTTATTTAGTACTCTGCTGAAATATTCCCATTAAATTTGAATATTGAATTGAATGAATTTGAAAAATGTTTCAAATAATGAATATCAAATTGCACATAGATTTTGTTACATTTCTTTTAGCGTTAATAAGTAATCGATTCATGTCCATATTTCAAATCGTCAGTTATAATGCAGAAAAATATCTGGTAGTAGCTATTACTTTTACTTTCACTTCCATTTGTGTCATTGACAAATACCACGTACAATTTACTAAACCTTTTGTTTAACTTTCGCAGTACAACAATGGCCAAATACGAATATAGCTCTTGCATTAGGGGATTTCATGTTTACAGAGATATCTGGGATCGATTCCAGGGAGAAACTCTTGAAACATAAAGAGAGATCAACAATCCTATGGATAAATATGCGATTGTTGTTGTATAGGACGGTGCAGTGGACAATAAGTAAAGTTTTAGCATTCTTTTTAAAACTGGGGGACTTTGAAATGAATTGTAAATGGAAACTATCGGTACTTGGAAGATACTGGTATTGGTGAACTGGAGATACCATGTACATGTATTATGAAATTCAGTGCTGAACTAAGAAAGATTAAAAACTCTATTATCAGAAATGTGGGTAGTACTACAGGTGACTCTTTAATTTTTGAGAGTTGAAAAAAGTCCCAGGGGGCGCTCAATAGGACGAATACGGTATATAGTTTCCATCAATGGTGCACTGGAAAAAAATTAAGTATTAAACCCTGAATTATGTGAAAAAGCTAGATAAGTTTTAAAAAAAAAACTTAACAGTTTAACAAAATTGTAATGATGATTAGAGGTTGTATGTTGTTGGTGAGTGATATTTGAAAAATGGAGAAATCTATTATATCATTTTGCTTCCATGGGAAATAAAAAGTTTCATGCTGAAGTAAAACAAAAACATTGAAAATGTAAATATTGTATATTGAGGAGTAACAGGCCCAGCAATGTTCTATCTTAATTCTTGGATGTATTCCTATGAAGGACACAATCAAAAATGAATTCTGGGTCCACCAGACTATTCATAAATCTAAATTTGGTAAACACAGAGAGTTTGTACTAATGGAGGTGGTCTTCACATTCTAATGACGTTGTGTATAGGTTTGGGTGATCTCTAACACAAAGTTCCACTGTGGTCTTTCTGAAATATTGTAAGGTGTTGAGGAACCCTATATGTATGGCATAGCTACAGGACGCGCAGTCTTTATTTACATACAGCTGTTTCAAGGTAATAATGTGTGAATTACAGCCTAGGTGGTTTTCTTTGATCATCAAGTTCTTTAGGGACTTAAATAAAATCATCTGAACATGAAAAATATTCATTTTAGATCGGTTTGTGAAACTCCCTACAATTATTCCCGAATAGCACTACAGGTGTTAATTTCAGAGTGGCAAAATACCTTTAAAAAGAGCAGAAATGTGAACGGTTGCTAATGTCGTTTTAAAGAAGTCCCTGTGGACAGCTGTGATGGTTGGTTGACCTAGAAAGGAACTGTTATGGATCAGAGGCTAACAGAAACAGACTATAGGTGGCATTGTTGAGTGACCCTGTAGTGGGCTTCTTTGTTTCTGAAGCACATGTCTTAGTAGGAATCCATTTGTTGACATTAGACAGGAAAGCAATGCTGGTGCAAGATGAGGTAGATGTTTGTTTATTTTTGTTGAGTACCTGCAGAAAATTTAATTATGATCAATTTGGGTTAACGTGCATGATGACACACTTTCTGATGTAAATGCACACCATTGTTTATTGTGATGAAATGAACTTTAGGGGTGTACTTTTATGAAAGAAACGAATGTTTCCTAGCCATAACAATTCGCTCTGTAGTTTTAAGTTTTTAAGATGTGCTAGAAGTTTGTTGGGAGGAAATTGGGTAGTGCTGAGTGTGCATGGTATGGCCAGCTAATAAAGATTATGAACAATGTCTGTAATCAGCTGCCCTGTCAGACTGATTTTACATAGAGAGTGAAAGGTTCATTACAGACAGGATCTGAACAAGTAGCTTAATCTCTCTTAAGTAAACAGTCAGGATGGCAATGTGTTTACTTGCATAATATGTTTGTTTTCATTCACTAATTTGTGAAGACAAGTTTTACAAGCTGTAGAATTGATGTTGTTTAGATACTATGACAAGCTGTAGAATTGATGTTGTTTAGATACTATGATTATGAGGACTACAACTTATGATATGTA
>NC_079172.1:29768449-29840949 GCF_947568905.1 Ostrea edulis | reverse complement strand
TCTCAAGGAAGGAGGGGTTGGGGGGAGGGGTGTAATATATTTACCATAATGTTAAATACATATACTTTTGTTTCCTCCTTCATTTGTAATGATTTGCAGTTTGATGCTTTACTTAAAATGGGGAAAAAATGTAATGTTATTATAATTATTTGCTGACTATCCATATTTTTTTCAAAGTAGAAAATCGATAAATATTGGCATTTCACTGGAGTAAATGGCGATCGCTCAGGTTGAATGCAGTTCCAATGTTGTCTGATACGGATATTTCAAATGCAGTATTGATTAGTCGGTTATTCTATTGCAGCAGCGTTATCATCAGAAATGGATAACTCATCATTTTTGTGTAAATCTAATATCGAGACAAGTTTCTCTGTAACGGTTGTAGTTGTTAGGGGTAAACTTAAGTTTATATATAATTTATCCGCAATTAAAGTAGAGCTGCAGTGGTATAAGGGATGTGCATTTGAAATATCCACATCACTCAACATTGGAAGTTTATTCAGAGTGATCACCCTTTGCTCCATTGAAATGTAAATATTGATCTATTATGAAGAAATATTGACTGTTAGCATATTAATTTCTTGTTTGTTTTCTTAAACTTTCCACATATAACTTGTCTTTTGAGAAATGATACTATCCAATATTAGAGAAAATGTCTAAAGGAAAAATCTTGTGGATGTAAATTTTACAGTGAAACCTGTCTAATCCGGCATGCACTGGGAAATCAATTTTTGGTTGGAATACACAGTGCATCAAAATAAACAGTGTGGAAAAAACAATTAAAATATGGGATTGAGAATGCACAGTGAAATGAATGCACAGGTGTCGCATTAGGCAGTTTTTACTGTAATGAAATAAGTACAGATGCCTGTTAAACAAGTAAGAACAAACTAGACTTTCACTCTGAAGGAATCTGACCTCATTGTACTGAATATATAGCATGGGGATCTTCTCCATGGTGGGGCATTAGTAACGGTCATTAATGGATTACTTAAGCAGTATTGATGATGTTGGAGGGGTATATTTCGCCATTGTTTCATGGGTCTTTCTGTTTTGAATTGGATGTGTGGAAATATCCTTCAAATCAACCAAATTCTTCAGGATGTCCTTGAAATGGGGGGAGGGGTATTTCTTTTTGTGTGATTGTCTGTAACTTGAACCTTGGTCATAAATTGTCATTTGCTGAGGATAAATGTGTTATTTTTCAAAACTGTCACAATAGTTTTGTCCTCAAAAATGTTTTGAGTACTAGTTGGAAGTGATAGTATTATTCAATGTTTGGACTACGAAATTTATTCAAATGATAGAACATCTTGTTCAAATTTGTTAAAACTTTAAAAGATGAGGTTTTGAATTTGTAGAGATGTGTTGATTCTGTTTTAGAATACAACCCAAATAATTCACGCCGTGGCTAGCCCGAGACAGCCCATGATACCGATAGACGTGTCTTGGAGAGGTGGGGCTCAGAAGAGGTCCTCAGAATTCACGATAGAACCTGATGATGGTTTTGGGTTAGTGTTGACTTCATTTTATTACGGTACCCAAAAAATTATGAATACTGTTTTGTTTTTGGTTGTGGGTTTTTTTGTTTTTTTTGGTTTTTTTTTTCATAAAAAACCCAATTACAATAATTTGCAAAGGTCCATTCAGCAATACATAATTTAGCGTTTTACAATAGAAAATAGTAGCATACAATATGTTGCATAATCTTTTGCAGAAACATTACCTTAATCTTAAAACGTTTTGAATATATTAGGGCTATTCCAGAAATAAATACATGGGGGGGGTCGGGAGGCACCTTTTGTATATACCAAGCACCCATAAAAAAAAAATAAAAAATAACCCCATGACCCATCAAATTAATAAACTCATTTTACAATGACCCATCTAATAAAAAAAAAAACTAACCAGACCCACCACAAAAATATTTTTAAAAATGAAAACGGTACAAATCTCGCGAGGTTTTCGGGACAAACATTCTAGTCAATGACGCGGTAATGCCTGTGCGACATTGTATCACAGTAGTTCTGAAGAAACGATGTCACATCAACAATCAAAGGCATCTATGGCGGGAATGTTGGAAAGATTGGGAGTCCAAACGATGCTATTATCATGAAATGGGTATGGATATGTTTTTCCACGAATCGTTCGTCTTCTAATGGAGCCCGCGCCCGGAGGCCTCTATCACCATCACACCGACTGATAAATATAATGCATCGGTACCCTCGTATAAATCAACTAAGGTTTGCCTATTTTTATTAGAAAACGGAATACCTATTGGTTTCAAAATATTCCCAAAATCGATGCACTGTAAACTGTAATATTCTACAGAACAGAGTTCGCCGCCATCATGTCCAAAGGGACCCTACTAAACGCGCCTCTAATTTGAAGAGTGCTGTAATGGAAAGTTATGCGCTGCAAAGAGCGACAACTCGAATAGTTCTATGTTACTTCCGATTTCGAAAGCACGTTTTCAATTTTCCCTCCGACGTTTTGTAACCAACACGACAAGAGCGACAATAAAAATATTCTGAAAACTCAACACCCACGTGGCACAAAATAAAACAATAGAAACTACCCACTACCCATAATAAATATTTTTTTAACAGTCCAACCACAGACCAATTAAAATATGAAAAAATACGACCACCTCGTTTGCCGCCCGACACCCCCCCCCCCCCCCCCCCCCCCCCCCCCCCATTTGATCATTTCTGGAACAGCCCTTAGCTAAATTTGCAGCTGTTCTTAATATTTTATAAGAATTACCATGAACATGATGAAGGTCATACACAATGTTTCTCAATAATATAATATTTCTGTCATTTCAGTACAATTTTCTTGTATCCTATTTTGTTTCTACAAATAACTTGGGGGATCTTAGTGTTGAACTGAAGATCAACTAAGAATCCTGATTTCCCAAGCTTCATGGATTCGTTTTGAGAATCGGCTCAAGAAGCGGTAGATTAGAAATAACAAAATTTGTGTGACATAATGTAGGCACAAGTTTAAATTCTGACCCCTGGTTATAGTGTAGGTGCAAGTTTAAATTCTGACTCCTGGTTAGGATTGGGCCATAGTAGGGGTATTTTATCTTGGTTTACTGACCAAGGACAAGTTAGCAATATGTCAAAACAATGTGCAAGCATTTTCATATCTTGATCTATAGTGTAAAGTGAATTCTACTCTTAACCTTGGTGCCTGGATGTGGCCACTACAGGAGAAGGAGGGGAGTGTTATGTCTTGCATCTTTATATAGAAAAAATGTACTGATGAACGAGAACAAGGTTACAGTGCAGTAGCCATACAAACAACTGTATAACCTCATATGGTTGAGATTTTAAAAAAATAAATTCTGATCTATTGTGTAGAGCCACTATTCAAATTCCAAAGCTTAGGAGTCACATCTCTGTATTAGCCAAGCTGTCCACTGAAGCATTGTGTTTCATGGTGCTTTTTGTTGTTTGTATTGTTTTAGGTAATTATTTTTAAGAGTTTTCTCTTCTTTGTATTATAAATTTACTTTCATTTAGAAAACGGGGCAAGAAAGGAGAAAAGGGTGGAAAGGGGTTACGACATTTTTCTATGAAAGTGTGTGAAAAAGTTCAAAGAAAGGGTGTTACATCTTATAATGAAGTGGCAGACGAACTAGTTACCGAATTTAGTGATCCTCGAAATTTGACCTCACCATCAGATCAGGTATGAGACATTTAAACTGATTTAGGAAACATTTTCTCCTGGATATTAGTTCTGTAAGTTGGAACTGTTCTTAACATCTGAGTACATAGGAGTGTTTCTGTGACTTCGATTTTCATCAATGAGAAAACAGATATCGCCACAGAGTCTGAATCATCGCAGTTATACAAAAAAGCTTGAAAATCTGAGTATAGCTGGTCTCTTAAGAGTAAAACAGTGATATAGATGTTTAATAAAAAAAAAATGGAGGGTGCTAAATTTTTCTCCCCTGGATGATTTCTGGCAGAGTTTTATTATTTTTTAAATAAATTTAATGCTGGTATGTGAAATAATTTTTACTCAAAAACTTGAGTAAAATATGAAATATGCTTGAACATTTGCAGGCTTATGACCAGAAGAACATCAGGAGGCGTGTTTATGATGCTCTGAATGTGCTGATGGCCATGAACATAATATCAAAAGAAAAGAAAGAAATCAAATGGATTGGACTACCCACTAACTCAGCTCAAGAGTGCCAAAATTTAGAGGTACGGTGAAACATTCCTATTTCTGCAGGATGCAAAGAAAACTGCCTCTACAATGTAGAATGTGTTTCATATAAAAGATACTGACATTTTGTGTTTATTCAACAAGTTGAAATGATGATCTTAATAAATACATCAGTAAGGGGCATAACTCAAACAAAAAAACTCTTTTGTCACAATGAGTTACCTCTCTTTACTCTCAAATCTTTCCTTCATTAATTTGTTTACGTTACTATGTGTCGACCCTCCCCCTCACTTCACAACATATGCACCACAGATTTTTGCTGGTGTACCAAGACAAAAAGAAATGTTTGTTTTGTTTAAAAGCTTGCTAATCTAGGATTAGTATTCAAAGTATTTGGAAAAGTGCAGAAAATTGTTCATTTGTTGATAAAGATTTCACCCCCTAAATGTAAAAGGCTATTATGTGAGATCAGGATTCCTAACTTCTAATGCCTAAATGCATTTGATAAATTATTCATTATTAATAGGTCAGATTTATTATATTTATTGCACTTGATGAAAATACGCTTACAGCAAAGTGATATTCCTTCCCTTGAGTTATAAAATATATTATGTACTTATTGGACATGATGAATTACATTTATAACGAATCAAGATTATTTGTCCGTAACACTTTACTGTAAGCGTGTTTTACTGTATGTGAAACAGGATTTTTGAATAAGCATGTTTTACCTTATTTTGAATAATATTTCTTTTCAGATTGAAAAACAAAAGAGACTTGAGAGAATCAGACACAAAACCCAACAGCTTCAAGAACTAATTTTGCAGGTTGATTGCACATTTGATCATTTTAATCACAGTTGTTCTCAGTTCAACCAGTGAATGTCTTTATTGAGACTCCACTTTTCGTTTTGTAACAGCAAATAGCTTTCAAGAATCTGGTGCAGAGAAACAGGGAACTGGAGAAAACGCAGGGGCCCCCACCACAGAATTCAGCCATACAGCTGCCATTTATCATAGTCAACACGAGCAAAAAGACGGTTATAGACTGCTCCATATCAAACGACAAGTAAGTCTGCTTCAGGTGTCAGTACACAAAGTTCAGTATCTGTCAGAAAACATCATTCACATCAAGACCCCTTCCTCTCTCAAAACTATGAATGATCAATGCTAACCGAAATCAGCAGTACTAAATAACACTAAGTTTTCTATTGGTTATTAACAAAAGTAGTTTTAAATGTCACTTTAAATGATAAAATTAATGTTATTTCTAAACATTCAATGAGTCACGTCAGATTATTTGTGTATTATAATGGAATCAATGTTGGACAACCGAAACTTGTGGAAGTTTTAAACCAACCCCTTCCCCAAACATTTTGAATTGAGATTTTTATCAGACATTGAGATTTTGATCTCGCCCCTTAACTGTGGCAAATCTTTTTGAATAATGCAAACATGTAATTAGAATGCGATAAACAAAAGCTCTGCAAAGCAGGGCACCACCTCCTGAAGTGATTTTTTTCTATTCATCAATGACCTTGACATTTTACATTTATAACAGGAACCCAGATTTTCATAAAAGCTTTTTTTGAAAATTTTGTATAGATGAGTCCACAAATTTCAATCAGGCCATGTCCTCTGATCTGTAACCATGAAAATATAGAGGAACCAGATATAAAACTGCTAGTGTCATTTATTTGATTTTGTAAGATTCTGGTTCATTGTGAAACTGCACCATTATATAAAAGTCAAAAATTGTATGAAATCTAAATTTACATATACTACAGTATAGATCTATCTTCTACAACTTTGATGTATTTAAAATTCCCCAGTCTTTGTTTTCAAAAAATGATATAAGTTTGTATTATAAAATAGAAAACATTTTTTGTAGTGAATACTGATCTTGGCATACATGTTCAAATATTCTTTTCAGATATGAATACTTATTTAACTTTGACAACACCTTTGAAATCCATGATGATATTGAGGTGTTGAAGAGGATGGGAATGGCACTTGGCTTGGAGAAAGGCCATTGTACCACTCAAGATGTGAACAAAGCTATTAAGATGGTCCCAAAGGCTTTAGAACCATATGTGATAGGCAAGTGTCCGTTCCACACACTATACAGTAAAAGAGGGTTACAGCAAACATGCTTATAATTAATTCACACTTAGAGCATTCCTGTAGTTTCCAAGCAGATTATGAACTTATTGGATGTAATGTAAACTCAGGTGACCTATTGCAATTGGCTGTCGTCGTGCGTTAACAATTTAACATTTTTAACTTCTTCTTAAAGACCCAATTTTAAGTTGACACCCCCAAATTGTAAGCTGCCTGCCAATCAAACATTTAACAATAGATCTCAGGTGGAGTGACATCTGCAGACACTGTGGTCTGGGGCTACCCCAGAGAGGTGTTTTGATAACAATAACAGCCAGTATCTACAGGCATTCTTTAGATCTTGAGGAAGCCCAATGTACCTGAGTTTTTATAGCAAATGACCTGTCCACAACTGCTATTTTCTTGTAATTCAATTGTTTTTAAAAAGGCTCCTGAACAATGCAATTTCAATAAAATTGTAATTTTCCCCCTCTATATACCTGTACATGTATTATAAATTACACAATCAGAAATTAAACAATAATTTACACAATAAGTTTTAAACTTGTAACCTATTGAAATAATTTATGTCATCAATTTATGATACCTCTATATTTATAACAAATTATTCATGAAGTCAATGAGAGAGAGAGAGAGAGAGAGAGAGAGAGAGAGAGAGAGAGAGGATGTAGAATGTGTGTCAGCTACCCTCTGCAGAGGTCCCTGAGACAGGTCCTGTGTATATCAAAACTATAAAAAAGCATGGACAGGTAGATTTCTACCATGTTCTGCCTCTGTGTATTTCTTTGAGTGTCATGGGATATAGCAATTAACACCTTGGTAGACCCTGGCCACTCCAGGTAAATAACATCTGTTTAGATTAGGCTCCGCCTACATTTTCACTGACCATACGGTCATGAGATGGGTCTTTAACTATCTGTCCAATTCTTTTCAAATTTGGTATGCAGCATCTTTGGGAAAAGGGGGGACATAAATTGTAAATTTCAGGATTCCAGTACCCCTGGGGCCTTAGGGGTGGGGCAAAAACTGTCCAAAATTGACTAATTTTCGAAAATCTACTCTTAAACCGCACACATGTAAGAAAAACTAAATGCATAGTGATGTAGAGCAGGAAGGCCTCTACCAAAATTGTAAATTTGATGATCCCCAGAGTAGGGATTCTGATCCCAAGGTGGGCCAAACTTAGTATATAATGTAAGTTTGCTGTTACTGTATAAAATCTAAATACATTCTTAGGAATAGCAGAAAAGGATTTACAAAAAATGGTAAATTTCACAACCCAGGGTTATGACTTTAGGATGAGTCCAAATTAGTCATCTTTTGATGTTTTAATGTTAAAGGGACTGGTTCACGATTTTTGATAAAAATATATTTTAATTTTGTTGTTAAACATTAAAAATATAACTCATTTAATGTTGACAGCCAAAATTTTGACCTTCTGAATACAAGAATAAAAGCAATATTTAGCCTTAAATCTGTGTTATGTAAACAAAGACTCGAGTCTTTTATGTAAACAAACAAAGAAGTGAAATGTTGATTTTGTAATGTAAAGCATCTTAATTTTACATAGTCACACATTTCAACTTTTAGATGACACATTTTACCCCCAAAATGCTTGAAATGTGAAAGATATAATAAACTTGGATCAATATCCATTTCTTTTGAAAATGTAAACAAAAACATACCCCAATCTTTGTTTACAAAACAAATAACTATAACTTTCTAAAATGAGCTTCTGTGATAATGTATAACCATGATTTTTATGTGAAATCTTTTAATCACATTAGACAGTAGATTTTGATCATTAAAAGTGAAATAGAAAATTTTGGAGAAAATCGTGAATCAGTCCCTTTAATACATCTATTATTTAAAGCCTTTCATCAGTGTATGCACTTTTGAGGGCCTTAAGTTTTAAGAACACATCTTGCTTTATACTGTTGCTAAACATAAGAACAGAGCTCCAGATAAGGTGCGTATCAGCGTAAATACTCATTAAATTTTACCAAATACGCATTAAAGTTTAAAATCAGGCGTACAATTACGCATTCGCGAATGTAAATACGCTTTACACTCCTAAAGTAATGCGTAGAGGTAACTCAGTACACAACTGTATAAGCCTAATTGTTATACTTCTTTCTTAAATAAACAGGTAGGGTGCGATCGAAAGCACATAAAAACTTATGATATCAATCGTAAACGATTGATTAATGGCACAGAAAATGGTACCGGACAAATGATATATATTTCTTATGTTAAACTTACTAAATTTTTACTGAAATATCACTCCTGCAGCATTGTCTCGCTAACTATTTGAAAGTATTTGCAAGAATGGGAGTCATGCATTTATTTACCGACTTCCGTCACACATGCACTCGTTTTACACAGATGGAATAAAACCATGCAATTCTTGGTTAACGGTACAAGGTGAGGGGAATCCGACAGTAATTTGCAGTGAAAACAAATTGCTAAAATATATATGGGCAGTATTAGGTTCATCTTAATTTTAAAAAATGCTATAGAAAGTCACGAAAACTTTAGACTTTGAAACTGATATTGTTTGGTTTAAAATGCTTTTAGTTTCTCGGTTATAACAGTTTAATTTACAATATGACGAATAGTTTTGTTGTTTGATTGGTGTTTATGAATTTTTTTCAATACTGTACAATCACAGGGGATTCTTATCCATTTTGTTCTCAATTTATGTTATATATAAATTATATATAGATTGAGAACAAAATGGATAAGACCCTGTGGTACAATAAATGATTGTATGTTTACAGGTGAAAATTCTTTGTAGTTCTTTTTATTATAAACTCTTCATTGTCATTGGGATTTTGGAATTTATTGTTGAGGTATTAAACTTTGATATGCCAGACACTCAGTCATATAATATCTGATTATATTTACACTAAGTGATCAAATTCTGTATTCGTGGGAAACAGCAAAGATAATCAGTAAATTAACAAAATACTCTTTTGACTTTTTCTGAAAAGCAAAATACTCATTGATTTGAAAATCAGGGGGTAAATACTCTTTGTGGTAAAAAATTATCTGGAACTCTGCATAAGAATTTAGCTTAGATGTTCAGAACAGGAACAAATTTTCTTGATTTCATAGCCTGTAGGAGTAGTGATACTTTTTCACTAGTATTCAGGTGACCAATAAGACCTGTGGATCTCTTGTTAATGAATCAAAATTGTTTCTCCACAACACTTAGCCATAAGCATGTGTTACTACAATTGTTTGTCACCAGCACTTCGTTATAAACATGTATTTCTGTCATTTTTCGTCCCCAGCATTTCGCTATAAGCGTATTTTACCGGGCTTTGTTATGGATTTCAATTTGAAACTGACATGACACTATTTTGGTTGTTATCCCAAGTCATCATTGTATTGTAGGTAACTTGTGGGAGGTCACATTCATTGATTAAAATGTTGTAGATTTTGCCAGTTTTGAAGTTAATTAGCTATATTGTAGATTATGGCAGTCGGTCTTTATTAGGCATAACAGTGAATAGGTTTGCTAGCAGTCTAACGGTATATTTCATGCACTGATTCAATAACAGTTTTACATGTATGTCCTGATAAAGGAGCTTTAGCTTGTGATTCACATTGCATTGTCTTTCTCTAATGTCTATTGTAGATTTAGTGAGTGATTCACATTTCATTGTCTTTCTCTAATGTCTATTGTAGATTTAGTGAGTGATTCACATTTCATTGTCTTTCTCTAATGTCTATTGTAGATTTAGTGAGTGATTCACATTTCATTGTCATTCTCTAATGTCTATTGTAGATTTAGTGAGGGATTCACATTTCATTGTCATTCTCTAATGTCTGTTGTAGATTCACATTTCATTATCATTCTGTATGTCTATTGCAGATTTAGCCAATGGTGGAATGACTCACTCCGGTCCCAGCGGTATCCGACCTATGTCTGCCGAGGAAGGCTCCTCCAGGTACTGAATGAAATCGGACAAGCATGATTGACATGTTCTGTACAATGTGCACTTTGTTTTGTAGATGTTTTTTAAACATGCTTCACATATTGCATATTTTAAGATGTTATTTAACAGTCTATGCGAAAGACGTCGGACCTGACCGATGTGCAGTACCTCAGGTCCGATGCGTCATTTTTTACACCGGACCGGAATGTCAGATGTCTCAGTGTCCGGTTTTGAGCTTTACTATTTTGACGCAGTTATTTAAATGTTAGTTGTAAGTAAAAATAAGAGTAAAACCGCATGGACCATCTAAAGTATTATGCTGGAGCGATCCCTGGTAAAAGAAAAGCTGTTAGGCCTATGCAAGATAAAATATCAATAGTATTACTAGTAACTAATTAATCAGATTTCCTTGGTTCTGCACGTGTTTCACTTTTTTACATTAGGTTTTTTGGTCTGACAAAATTTGGTTTGGTCCTGTGTGTTCATTAATTACAGTGGACCGAATGTCCTGTGTGGTCCAAAAAACTTTCACATAGACTGATTTAATTGAAGAAATAAACTTATTTTTAAAATACATGAGAATATGAAATGCAATGCTTTACGCTTCAATACTTAATGAAGCAGGTTAGCGCTTCATTAAAAAAGTGTGCCGGAAGTGTTAAAGTTCATACCCTCGTGTATTTTCCAAATTGAAGTCTATTTCTTATATTTACATTTTACTTTCATTTCTGTCAGACTTCCCAGCTGTTCATATAGATGTGTTATATATTAAGATTCACAGGCATTGTTCATTACAGCAACACAGTCATGAGGCTGTTACATTTTGTCAAGATGTCAAAGGCAAAAACATTGAAAATGTAAATATTTGAACTTGAATACAAATTTGTGTTATGGAGACACGGTGGGAGCTGACAGACTTGACTGCGTATGACATGTAGAATATTTCATTGCAAATCTGAGACCATGAAAAAATATTTCACATCCAAGTTTAGTTGATTAATTATTGCTTGTTGCCAATATCAATGAAGAGATGTTCTAGAACACTTGCCAATGTTAGATATACAATGAAAACTGCTTAATCTGACACCTCTGTAATCCGTTTCACTGGGCATCGATTCCCCTTTACACAGTACAGTGAATACTGCTTAATCTGACACCCCTGTAATCTGTTTCACTAGGCATTCCCCTTTATACAGTACAGTGAAAACTGCTTAATCCGACACCTGTGATCCGTTTCACTGGGCATTCTGGCCTTTATTTTCATTCTTAATTTCACTGTTTATTCCGACACACTGTATTCCGATGAAAATTTGTCTCTCAGTGCATGTCAGACTAGACCGGTTTCAATATACATGTTTTATAAACTTCAATGATTTTATTTTGTTAAGTTGAATAAGAAGAAAACCAGAAGCAATATGCCTGCATGTATTTCTTTTGATATATATACTGTGTATTTTTAGATACAAAGTACCAGTCCAACCCTCCGTCCAATCCTCAGGCAGTAATAGCAACGATAACATGGACATTGAAGTGGCAAACATATATTCACAAGACTCGAATTTAGGCTCTCATTCAGACATGCACTCTAGGGCAACAGAGACGCCCTCCGAGGACTTCTCTGACGATAGTGATACAGACAGGTCAAGTCCTGTAGATATGAGTTAATAACCCAGTGGTCATGCGTAGAAGAAAAGCTGCGAGAGCTAGCGACTCCATAGAAATTGTTTTGTACTCAGAAAGAAAGTGACAAGGTTCCTTTTCAGCTTCACAAGAGATAACTGTGAGAGTCGGAATTCATGGAAACCTTGATGGCAAGGAGTTTGGGAATGGAGGCAAACTAAGTCTACCAGCATTGGACGTAAATGTGGAGAGGAAAAGGCAGCAAAAAGACTACCTAGTAGCATCGTCTTCAAACGTTCACTGGCACCGATATACGTCGTCGTTCCAGCTTCTCATCATTATATACTTGTGCTTACTTCTCTTGAAATTTATTTAACTTTCTAAGCAGTTGCTAAATTCATGTGTTATGAGTTCATTTCTGTTCTCCCATAAATCATGTTTTTAACGGTGTACATTATGAAAGTTGTGTGTGAAATTTGTATACATCATAGCATAGCCTCTTGATTGGAAATCCCAGATGTTAGATATTAAGCCTAATGTGTTCTGTATACCATGTATTAGCTGCAATAATGTAGCCCTATCCAATTTTTTTTTATTCTGACGTTTTCGGGATAGGGCTACAATTCCATAGGATCTCCGTAATGGTGCAAAATAATTTTATGAATAACCGACAATAAACTCTGTGTATTAGTCCCAAATGTTGTTTACACCAAAAGGAGTACCAACTTTGTGCTCGGGCATGCCTAATAAAGGTGTTTTTCATTAAATATAATGTACAGCATGCAAAATTCTTCGTCTGCTCCGCCATGCTTGTTATCGCGAGATCTCGTAGGTGGATCTAATGAAAAGCCCAAACATTGACAATCAGCGCGAAAATGTAGTTACTCGAGCCACTTCGACAAAGAAAGGAAAATCATATTGTTGCAGAAAGAATTTACACTCTGCTGTTCGGTTTTTAACTTGATATTAAATTCAAACCTTTTCAATACCGACGAAATAGCTTTCGCCTCCATACTTGTCCATTGATGTAAATACTACCTTATATGGCATATGCAAATGACTTGACAACCGGAAGTTGAAACTTCAGTACATCAAACATGGCGCACAAATATGAATCAAGAAATTGGAATTTATCGAAATTGTTGAAAACGGTAGAATAGAGCCTCACAAATCTAAAGTTGCAGGTTGTAAATTTATATATTGACTAAGAAACATAGAATATCATTTTATTTACGTAAAGAAAGTCAGGAAATGTTTAGAATGAGCGCAAATGTTGCGGGAGTGAATCACTCCCGCATTTGCACCATTACGGAGATCTTAAGGAGTTGTAGCCCTCTCCCTAAAAAAAAAAAAAAAAAAAAAAATCAGAGAGGGCTACATTATTGCAGCTAACCATGTATATATATTAAGGTCAGGTCACTTGATTTGGGAGGTCGCACGGAATATTTCAGTTGCAAATTTTGGTCTTTGTGAGAAGACTGGCTGAGAGACAGGGATAATCGTAATGTGGTAAACAAACTGTGATACATATGAGGTTTTGAATGTTTGGGAGACAAGGTTGTTCATTGAAACATTGTTACATGTGTTGAGTCAGATTTTAAAAATGTTTAGAAAACACATTTTAAAATATATTCATCATAAATAAGGGTGTGTTGAAATCTCTGATTGGTGGACTTGAAGTGATATAGTGTGTTTTGAAATGGAAATCCTCATTTTGCTTACATCTAAATGCATCACCATTTTTAACAGATTGCTAATTACTGTACCACGGTAGAGAAAGTGCCATTCTACAGTATACCAAAACATGAACCATAGTAGATTGGCAAGATCTACTTGAAGGCTTTATGTGCAGTCTATTGTGTTCTCTGGAAAAAAAGAGAGGGGTAGAATATAGATGCATTACATTTCAGCAGAAATATAAAACTGCCAGACTATACACAATCACAGAGTTCCCTTACTGTGTGAACAACAAAATGTGTACGGTTTTTAAATGTGACGAAAGTGTTCCCAGGAAAGTGTTCGACTCGAGATATCATATTATTCACAGGATTGTCATATCATCAGATTATAAGTTATTTATGTTGTGTGCTCATTAGTCCTCTTATAATCATTTTTAAGTGTCTGCATGATTTTCTGTTTTGTACATGCGTACTGTATATAGTGAGGTGGCATCGTAGATCTACCAGTAGTGTTTGTACATAGATCTGTTACTCTACATGTACTTCCAGGTATCAATAGTGCTGTGGTATGATTTTTAAAATTGTTTAATCACTTTAGTTTGATAAATGAGCAGTGGTTTGATGGCAAGATTGTTTTTTTGGTTTTTTTTTTGGTTTTTTTTTTTGGGAGTATAGGTAGATATTTTAGGTTTATAATAGAAACCGATTTTCCCAATAGTTTTCTCTATCTGGTCTCTCTACTCTAGATTAGAAGAAATTTTCAGTCTGCAACACATTACCCATCAATTAATTCTGCTTCCAATTTAAATGCATGTACTTTGCAAGAACAAGCATGGATGTTAGAAATATTAGTTTCAGTTCATGTCTTTTTTTTTTCTTTTTTTTTTAGTCTTTTTTTCCCCTCATTGTTATTAATAGTGCATGTATTATAATTATGTATTTAATGCTAGAATTAGCAATGGCACACTTTATCAAAATTAACCTATCTATCTTGATAAAATCTGTGATCAGGTACATATATATATGTGTACTTTTTTTTTATCGTCGGGTTAATACAAAGTTCATGTATTTGTTGTTACATTTTTAACTTAAATGGAAAAAATATAGACATCCAGTTGAGGTCGCTTGTATTTTCCCGCATTTTAATGGAATGCACACATATTTTTTTTTCTTCTTCATGTGAAAATTCAAATGTGGTGGATCTTTCATATACACAAGCAATGTAAAATGAACACATTCCCACAACACAGAAGGAAATATTGCTTTACTTCGTATATGAGAATATATATTTTCCCTGAAAATATGAGAGCATGTTTTGTCAGTAAATTTGCACACTATTAACATTTTCATTCGTAATTTTTTAAGGCAGCTAAGGAGAAGGATAACATTTTTTACTTGTTTTTCCACTACAGTATGTCGGAGAGCTCTGGAAGGAGCATTTTAAGAGTAATATCTTGTGTACTGGTGGTGAATATTTGGAGTATCTATGCACCATTTCATTTGTAGTCTAAAACAAATTGTCCAGTGTCAAAGAATTTCACCTTTAAAACTTCAGAATAAATGAATGAAAGTAGGTATTGTGTTTGTCTTAGTGTGCCTAGAAAGGTTCCATTACATTGCAATGCTTCGTATTCCCCGTCTTCGCAAGCCAAGTGTCCGATTCGATTATTCTCATCTTTAGTCGCATATCTGACACTTCGAAATATTTCGCCTTGGGCTTTCCAAGGCATCCAATCAAATCGCGCCACGCATACAGTTTGGTTTGAGTAATGGCGGCCCCATTGTCTAGCCCGTGTTGTTGCCTTTGCCATGACATTTTGTCTAAAAATCAAAGACTGGCGATTTTCGGAGAAAGTTTTGGGTTTTACGATCAACTTCTAAACATAATCGATCATGTGCCTCACCCAAAGGACGGTATGTTCTGGAATAAATTGAACAAACTCGGCATAATTTAGTACAGTATCAAAACAAAAGTTGAAATCTGAATGAATCGTTTTGATATGTGGTTTACACCTTAAACACAAAGGTGGCACAGGCATCCAGAAAGTATGCACACATTAATAAAAAACAATTTTATTGATTTCAACTGTCAACTCCATTTTGTAAACGTGCACATGTAACAGAAATTAAGAAACGTTATCTGATTGGTTAGATTTTGTTTTCGTCAAGAACGATAACTCGCTCGATCCGTTAGATGGCAATTCAGTCTCAACTAAATCTGCCAAGGGGGAGATGAGAGTAAGCGAATCGGACACTTGGCTTGCGAAGATGCGTATTCCCTGGAAATGGGATCAACATGCAGGGAAACTGCAAAAAGTATCTCAATCATTGATATCTCGAATACCATGAATATGTCAAAGTGAGTTGAAAGTCCCAACTACATTTCCTTTTTATTAACCGCAATAACTCAAACCCTTGGATATCTCGAAAGTTTTTTCTCTGCACAATTGAGTTTGAGGTAATAGATTTGACTGTATTTGAAATGACCCCCTCAAAGCTTGTACAGGTGTACCTCACCAATGAATATTTTTAACAAAACACCAGATGTATACAGTACCTGTCCATAAGTATTCTCTTATTTAGCTCACCTGAGAAATACATTTGTAGGTGCAATTATCTGATTAAAATCTGTTCGACAATTTTTAGCTAGACACAAGATGTACATTACCTGTCCATAAGTCTTGTCTTATTTAGCTCACCTGTGAAATCTGCACAATTTTATTAATAAATTTTTAGTGAGACACCAGTTATTCGGAATCTCGAGACAAGCTTATTTTAGCTCACCTGAGAAATCTGCAATTTTCTGATCTAAATCTGTTGAACAATGTTTAGCAAGACACCAGTTGTACAGCACTCCACAAGTCATATTTAGCTCACCTGAGATATGCCATGTTCTGACTGAATGCAGGTGGACAATTTTGCAGGTTGTCAATTCTCTAGATTAAGTCCTCTTGGCGCATAATGTCCTTATCTATCATTGATTTATGAAGATTATATTCCATTCAGAAAGGAGATTAAAAACTATTTTAGAAGCACTGAACCAGAAAAGCCAAATTTTGAAAGAAAGCTTAATCTTGTGTAGATTCAGAGGACCTCATGTAGTGTAAATTTAAGTTTGTTCAAATCTTTACATACAGAATTGTTGGTTGAGCAGTGTTTAATTTTTGCTAAAACAACTAGGAAAATACTGTGGTAACATCTTTGCTATAGAATACAGATCTACAATCAAAGAGTGTTTGGTGAACTGAGGAGAAGATTTATTTAACGTACAACTTCGTTAGCCAAGGGTTTACGATCCGCTCCACTTCTCTCCAAGTTTGTAGAGAGGTGGAGCGGATCATAAACCCTTGGTTAGCGAAGATGTTTAATGTATGGCAAAATAATATGTCAGAATGTGTCGAAATAAAAAGGGCAAGTTATGAACATATGGAAAATTCAAAATAGCTTTTCAAGGGAAAAATACTTTTCTACCATAGTAAAACCTGATATTTTTAGATGTTCCACAAACTTTCGCATCAGCTCACATAAACTAGAAATTGAAATTGGCAGGTACAGAAATGTCCCTCTCGCGGACTGAAAATGTGAATTATGTAATTCAGTAGGCCTTTTCACAAAAACTCTTGCGACAAAGATTAAAATACTAAAACTCATTAATTTCTTTGTATATAAAATATATTTAATTTTTTCTATACATTATTTACAATAAATTCAGATGTAAAAGAAATGGATTTTTTGTGATGTTTTAGAGCATACATACATGTAGCTGCAGAACTGTAGCTCTCTGCAAAAATATTTTGACGGATCAGAGAAAATGCTATAAACTATGATATGCTACTTAACTAGATATTATAAGTTTTGTCCACTTATGTTTATTCAGTCTTCAGATCTGTTCCGTCAAAATATTTTTTCAGAAAAGAGAATTGGAAAAATTTAGTCTTAGTTGAAAGATATTTTGTGAAAAGGTCTACAGACTCTTTAGAAGATGAAATTTATTTTATGTTTGAATGCCCAACTTATGAAAAATATAGACAAGAATTTGTAAATCATATGTTAAAAGAATACCAACTTCTCCTTGCTTTCAAATAAAGATGGATTGAAATGAAAAAAGTGATACCATGCATTGTCTAATAACTTGTTTTGCTGACTACATACATGTATATAAATGTCATGAGAAAAGATGCAATGTTATCTCAGGATATCTGAAGACTGAATAAACATAAATGTGGACAAAACTTATAATATCTAGTTAAAGTAGCATACCATATTTTCATAGCATTATGTGTCATGTACTATTATAACATATTGTACATTTGATAATGTGCTTATATATGATACATGATGCTTGTAAGTTTCACCTGAGTGTTATCATTGTGATCTCTTTCCCCGTTTATTTTACTTTATTTCATTCACAGAGGTGCAGAGTTCATCATTTACATTGACTGTGTATTGCATCTGTAAAGTGTGAGATGAATTGATGTTTTACTGCAAGAAGGCAGTGTCTTCCTCTTGCTATGTTACAAATAGATAAGTCATTTGTAAAACTTCAGTACATATAAACATATAATGCTAATGTTTGGTATAATGGGGGGGGGGGGGGGGGGGGGGTGTCAGCTTCTCCATTATTCTCCTCTTTCTTTCTCCTGGCCTTTCTCCCTTGTAAACCTCTTAGCCCCTCATCCATAACCATACCTGTACATTTGTAAGAAATACAAATAAAGTAAACTTGGTTTCAGTAAACACGATTATAATGAATTCAACTGTCCTTGTAGTTTAAAACATTATGAGACAATACATGCTTTACCAGTATCTATATTGGTATTTTGGTGACATTGATTACTAAAATTACATAAAATCCCTACCTCCATTGACAGACTCTTTACCTTTGATTACTGATACTGCAGGTTGTAATTGTAGAAATCCTCAGTAGTTAAAAACAGGAATGATGATGAAATAGCATTAGGTGTTGGGATTGAAAGCAAAGTTGAAATTTAATCTATCTTTTCTGTAAAAGGAGGGGAGATAATGCAACACACCAGACTGGAATTTGAACCCAGACCCTCTAAATCTCTAGTCAGGTGCTCTCCAAACTGAGCTATCTGGCCAATCGCAATCGAACCTGTCTGACCACCACATTTCATAAAATACCTCCTGACAATTTAGTTGCTTGTGCAGTACATGTATGACACTTCATCTTTGCTGTGCTTCACAGCAACATCTATACTGAGTTGATTTTTAAGCTCCCCAAAACTTTTCGGGTGAGCACTATAGTTGCTGTCGTATCCTTCCGTCCGAGTTCATATCCCTGAAGGCATTCATCAGCATGATCGCAAACGTCCCTTGTGACAAGGATTTGTGGACCAAGGTCTCTCATGACAAGGTCATTTTGGATAGGTCAAGGTCACTCATAACAAAAGTTTCTTATTCCAATTAGTTTTTGATACAAATTTAAAGTTCCCATCTCCCAAAGCTTTCATCAGAAATTGATCACAAAGTTTTCTTGAGACAGGGGCATTTTTGGACCATGGTCATTATGGAAAGGTCAATGTCAGAACATATATCTTATATAAAGAAAAGTTTCCTTATTTCAACAATTTTTGAACAGGTATTGATTTTATATATCACACAATTAAGTAACAGGCAAATGACTCAGACAATATCACTCAAGGTCATTTTGTAAACATCACTAAACATATACCTAAGTTATATATTTTTAATAAAAAAAATTAATTCAGCAGTGGTTGATCATCATACAGGTCATTCGTCACATGAAGTGGTTCATTGGTTAGATGCAGTTCGGGGAGCATCCATGTTTTACTGATATTCTTGTTTGGTTTGCATTTGTATGAGTTACAGTTAAATTCAAGTTTCACTGTGATTGACCTACTTTTAGCAGAGTTGTAGCCCCTTAAACACACCCTTTTTATTGCATGGCTACTAGGTGGGGGCATTCATGTTGCATCCATTTACATATCAAATTTGTATTTTCAGGTTTGTTCCACTTGATATGGTACGAATTCCTTTGAACTATGGTGGTCAGATGGGGTTCAATCGCCTGTCTGTTCCGTTGCATTTTCTCCCTTTCAGTTACATTTGACCAGCCCCTGGAACTGACAGGTGAAAATGCCTACCTGGGGATTTAAAGATCCTTGGTTTTCAAGGTGTGAATACATTTAAGGAAGGAGGATCATGTGGTGGTCAGTCAATCGCAGTTGGCCAGATAGAGCTCTCAGTTTGTTGAGCAGCTGACTGGAGATTCAGGGGGCGGGGGTTCGAATCCCAGTCAGGTCTGTTGCATTTTCTCCCTTCTTGTTACAGAACCATAAGGAAATGACCATATATTTCAGTGTCTGGATGATTGATTTATGCAAATAACAGGTATACAATTAGAATCAGATTTTAAAAACTCTGTAATTTATTAACTTTACATTTGCAACAGGAAGGGAGAAAATGCAATGGACCAGACTGGGATTCGATCCCAGGCCCCCGAATCTCTAATCATTCCAAAATGATATTGTTATTCAATATTGTTTCATCAAATTTCTAGAGTCTGCAAATTGAGAGTTTCAGTTCAAAAGTAATGATTCAGAGCGTCTTACAGGTGATTGAAATTTTGACTTGAGTTCGAGTTTGTTTCTTGCATGATCCTGGATTCAATCCCAGGCTCCCTGAATCTCCAGTCAGGTGCTCTACCAAATGGCCACCAATGATTGAATCTGTCTGACCACCACATTCCTCCCTCATTAAATGTCTTCACACCTTGAAGTCAACAGCCCAGTATCTTTATCTCCTAGCAAGCATTTAAACCTGTCAGTTCCAGGGGCTGGTCAATGACACTTGTGTAACAGGAAAAAAATGTAATGACTAGACCAGGATTTGAACCCGGTCCCCCTAAATCTCTAGTCAAGTGGTCTCCCAACTGTCAGAACATGTCTGATCACTACACATGAGCAAGGTAACTCTGGTTCTTGTTTCTAAGTTCTGTGCCCTTTAAGTCAGGGGCATATTGCTTGACCCCTTGGTGAACTCCTAGAGTTTAAGCAACAACTTCTAGATCTTGCAGGGTGTTAGCACATATACATACAATAATACTATGTACATGGATGTCAGGATTTGGGTAACAGAAATAATGGACTGTAGATCCTTTACTATTTTTTTTTTCTGTGGTGAAATAATGCAGGCAGGGTGTCCAGTTAACTCGATCCTCCTAGTTTTCAGTGGTACCTCTATATTGTTATGTAACAGAAAGGGAGAAAATGCAACGGACCAGACTGGGATTTGAACCAGAGCCCCCTGAATCTCTAGTCAGGTGCTCTACCAACTGAGCTAAATTCCTCCCTATTTAAATGTCTTCAACCTATTAGTAAGATCTTCATCCCCTGGCAGGCATTTTCACCTGTCGGTTCCAGGGGCTGCATGGTTTAAGTTACGGTACCAAATGTAACAGGAAAGGGGAAAATGTAAAGACAAGACCAGGATTTGAAACCATGCAGGCCCCCTTAATCTCTATAGTCTACCAACTGAGCTATCTGGTCATTGGCGATCGAACCCAGCTGACCACTACATTCATTCCTCCTTAAATGACATTTGAAGACAATAACCCAGACTCTCTTTGCCCCTAGCAGTACTTTTACCTGCAAATCCAGGTGTGGTCTACAACACCAAATGAAACAGGGAGAAAATGCAACTGACCAAGATTCAAACCCGGGCTCCCTGAATCTCTAGTCAGGTACTCTACCAACTGAGCTATCTGGCCACCGAACCCGGCTGACTGGTACATTTACTTAGTACTAATTCAGGATTGTTGCTGACTGTTTAAGGGTACAGTATGTTGATTTGTTAAGAGTCCACAGAAAGCAAGTCTTTGCAGGCCCATCTATGGCCTTCAGCAATCCAACGTTCAATGTATCTCTATTGACAGTCAGTACATTCCAATAAATTGATATGACAAACATGCAAGACATTTTATTCAATATTAACAAGAGTCGTTTTAGTTCAAGGCCAAAAAAAAAAGCAGGTACATGTATGTACCATACTAAAGGCAGGGGCAGATCCAGAAATTGTGATTTGGGTGGGCGAGCAACTTTCTGAGTCGAGGGGTCTGGGGGCCGCCTTGAGGACCCCAGTGGGTCCAGGACAAAGTCCTGGTTGGGGGCCCAGCCCCCGGATTTTACAGGGCTAGAAATATGTCTCCTATGCAGTAATTTTTACTATTTTCTGTCATTTTTGATAAGGTGAAATTAATAAATTGACACAAATTTTTAAGGTTTTCGGATAAAAAGGCAAATTCTCCCAATAAAAGTAATTCAATAAATAAAAAGATTTTGTTATTTATTTCTCCGAGAGTGGTAGAAATTATTGCTTCTTCTATCGTTTACATTCTTCAAAACAAGAGACCACGATTTACTTTAAATTTGAAAATTTTTGGGGGGGAGGGGGGGATTCGCCAGCTGTGCCCCCCTTAATTCCACCACTGAAAGTTATACTCGTCAAAACTGAATTGTTCAGTGATAAGAATTAAGATGCTCTACTTTTGTTTGGTAAAATTAAGCATGCAAGGTACACAGCTGTTTTCAAGGTAGAATGCGTTATCAGTCACATACAGGATATTGACCCAAATACATCTATTTTATAAAGTTATATACATAAATAATATAAAGATTTTGATTTCTCCTAAAATTTTTCAACAAGTGATAAGATATATGTTAATCTTTGTCATTTTTGAGGTGAAATGATGAAATATGGGTACAAGGTGCTTGTCCACTCCAATTCTTTGTACAGTTTACAAACTCAATTGGTAGAGCACTGGACTGATGTGCCACAGGTTTAGGGATCGAACCTAACTGCAGAACTGGCTCCGAGAAAATAGAGACGGATCAGATCTGTCCCAATATTTTCTCAGAGAGCTATAGTTCTACTACCAGGTTCGATCCCAGCAGAGGCATATATACTTGACTCGATCTGTTAGGTTACCAATGACATGCCTTTTAACAATAAGTTTCTGCAATTCTTTTCATAATGGGTTGTATGGGCATCAAATGTATATTTATTTCAACAGCATTGTAGTGTTCAATAAATCTACAGGAGCCTAATCTAAATTGAAGAGAATTCATTGTCTATAGCAAAGTGAAATTATTTCTATTTGATGCAGACCTTTGAAAGTCAATTACATTTTTTTTTAGACCATGCAGTGACCATTTCCACAGAAGAACTTCGTTCTTGACTAAATTTCAAAACTGGAATGGCATCATAACCACAGGTGCTTGGGTCATAATACCTGTATATCAAACCTTATACATATGTAAATAGTCAATATGTATAAGGTTAGATGGCAATTCATAACTCGAGCACCTGTGATCATAACAAGCTTTTGGGGATTTTCAATGAAATGTACCTTTCAGTGAAATAGTTGAAATTTGAGGTTCAAACCCTTGACATCTGGTCATGAAGGTAGTGCTTTGTCCTACATAGGGCCACAGGGTTTTGACACATTCTGATATAAATATATAGTAAATATTTACTATATAGGCCTATACAAGTTTGTTCAAATTGTGTCAAAACCCCAAGTGTAGAGACTGCATTAACTAAACGCGTACGCGCGTAGGTGACTAGCGAGTGCAAAAATATACTATCAAATAGGCCTATACTCTTCATTCAATAGGCCAAGCAAGCCCGTTTCATAGTTTAGGCCATATTTAAAGGAATGTTTGTTTCCCCTCCCCCGGGTCTGACTTTTGAAACAGACCAGGCAGGCAGGGTTGTTTTTTTTTGGTTGAAAACGCCTATGAAAAAGCAGCTCAAAGCAGAAGAGCATGTCATGTATTGGTCGAGCTTGGTTTTATGTTGGGTCACTGGAATGACATGTCTGCTGGCATTTATAATTCATATTCTTGGACATGTTAGTGTGAATGTAATGTTGGTTTACTTTTCGAATACCCACATAGAAACATTACATCTTTTCAAAGAAAACAAAACCAGAACACTTATTTTTGACTTAGTAGAAACAGATCTACATAACTTCAGAACGATTTTTGTTCCGGAAATAAAAAACAAAACAAAAAAACGCGCGATTGTGGGGTTAATTTTTTTTGACACAGGCCCCTTTGTTTAGACCCGGCCGGGCAAGGGGAAACAAACATATTCTTAGCCTTACTACATACTATTTTAGCCTAGATATAGGCCTATACCTTAATACTTATTTTAAAGATGGAAATGAAATATAACTTTTTAAACTAAACCTACCCAATGGCCAACATGATACATGCGACATTGAAATTTCATTCATTGCAAATGAAGGCATCTTTTCGAAAAAATTGGTGGCCCTTAAAAGGGCCGTTGCTTCATGATTTAGACTCGTGGTCTAAAATTCTTGACTCTGGCTGGATTTGCCCTTGCCGGACCCGGATTTCTTTGGCAATAGGACGGCCTGGATATTGGGTAGAACACCTCCCTGAGCGATAGTAACACCAGACAGGAGTTTGTTCAATTCCTCGTCATTTCGGATAGCCAGCTGCAGGTGACGGGGGATGATCCTGGATTTTTTATTGTCTCTGGCGGCGTTCCCTGCCAATTCCAAAACTTCAGCAGCCAGGTACTCCAAAACAGCAGCCAAATACACGGGAGCTCCAGCACCCACACGCTCGGCGTAATTTCCTTTTCGCAACAGACGATGGATTCTACCCACTGGAAACTGCAATCCTGCCCTTGTTGATCGGGACTTTGCCTTTGCCTTTGATTTTCCACCTTTACCACGTCCAGACATGTTGAATTTTTCCTTTGTGTTGTCAGAAACTAGAATGCGGTGAGCGCGCAAAATCTGGGTATTTACACGTTTTGTGTTTACCTCGAGTAGCGTTGATTGGTTACTCTCCTTCTGGAAGAGCTTGATCATTGGAGAGAAATTGGCATTTGCGATTGGTTAAAAATCTTACACTTGATTGGTCGAGAAAAGGCGCTCTGGTGAAATTCGCGGATCTAAGATTTTATCAGTTCTGAAAAAGAAAGAAAAAACATGATCTGGAGGAAAATACACTAAATTTACAGTAAATCTTAGAATTAAAAAAGAGATAATGATTAAAAAAGAAACAAAAAGTAACACCTATAGATTGGTTTAAAAGAAAATAACATAACTCAACTTTGACACATATTTAAGTTTAAATACCTACATTCTATATCGTGATAGAGGCGATTTACAAATCATCAAACAATCAATGATAGCTAATGTCAAGTAACTGATTCATATGCAATAATCAGGACCGTAGAAACGAGTTTGAGAGGAGTCCGAGAAAGTTCTTTTTTGTCAAATGTGTGTGATTTCAAGGGAAATAAATGCAGAAAAGGAGAGAGGGGGAGAGAGAAATTATTATTATTATCTCTTCATTGCTAACACAGATATCTTATCACATCAATGTCACATGTCTACATAAACTAGTTGGAAAATGGCATGGCGGTGTACAGATTTAAACATAAATTTATAAATATATACATAGGCCCTACATCAAAGTAGCTAGTTTACATATATAATGTTTAGGCCTAATTTTCCCTAACTTAAGTTCATGGACATTATAAACACTATCAATATATTTATATATTGATATGGTGATATTCGTCCTCTACGTCATTTTTGTTTGACTAGAAACTACTATGAATATCCGCGGCGGTCAACCTGTTTAATTGCAGTTGGGGAAAAAAATAGAAGTGACATTGTTCTTGTTCCTGGCCCACTTTCATACAATTTTGGTTTTATACAATAAGCCCAATTTTTGCTGCGATTTTTCATTCTATTATTATTGTAAACACTACAGTATCGATCTACACGCATGTGCTTTGAGTAAACGACACAAAGTAAGATATTAACTTTTTGTACTACCAATTTTGTGACTTTTTGTCCTGTAAAACTTTCTGGTACAGGTAAAACCGTAAATATATCAAAATCCATGATAGAATATAAAATTCCATACATGTATTATTATATAGATTACAACATATTGCGACAAATGTAGACAGGGTAAGAAAAAGGGGAGCTATAAGTACTAACAGGAACCGAAAGGAGAAATAGGAAGGGGTGGGGCTCCTGTCATCACCCCCCCACCCACCCCCCCCCCCCCCCCCCCCATCGTCGGAAACCCACGGTTGATTACGCTTCGTTCCTCTCTCCATCACCCGTGGGTCCATTCATTCCTACTCGCTTGTTCTCATGAATAATTAATTAGGCAATTTGATTGAGCGCTCATAGAAAACCCTAAGCGAATTTGTCCAATCAAAAATAGGCCTTCAGCCCAATTTCGGTATACAATTGCTGTGGTAGCAAAATTAAGTTAGTGCTACCTTTAAAAACAGAAGAGTTCCATTACTATAACGATTACTTTGATTGGACGATATTTTAAAATATTTATTCATGAGAACGAGCGAGTAGGAATGAATGGACCCACGGGTGATGGAGAGAGGAACGAAGCGTAATCAACCGTGGGTTTCCGACGATGCCCCCCCCCCCCCTATATTGATTTGCATTAAAAAAAGACAACATTCCTTATGGAGATGAATTGATTGAATGTTTTTTTCTTTGGCATAAATCACACCAAAAAACAAAACCAAAAAACAACAACAAAAACAGACACACAAAAGTTAATTTATCCCACAATGTAAATAGCACACGTTCTGTATACAGGAATCAGAAACTTACATGTTATTATATAACCTGTCCTTGTCTCTGGATAGATAGGACAGTTTATCATTGTATAAGATACACCTACAGTCATTACAACAGCAGTGGGTCTACTTTCTGGTACACATCCGGCTTTAGCTGTTCAATGAGGTTAATTGCTGTATTCACACAGTTACAAATTACATCCCCCTGACATCTGGCACCTGTTAATTTTTCTCTTTATGACACCGCCTGTGGGGCACTGATATGGATAGAACTGTGAACCCGATTAACTTATCTGGCTTATCCTGGGGGGAGACTATGACACTCTCTATGAAGTCCTATTCACACCTCCAGTAATTTGGATAAGGTTAGGAGAAATCAATAAAAATGATCACCGTTGACTAATTCAATTAAAACAAAACATCTTAATACTTATCAACGTTACTGGAAACTCGACACCCCCGTGATAACGTCTATAATACTAGGAATTCAAATTAATTCAATCATGCAGCTAAATCATGAAATACAAATGTAATTAAGAAGCTGGGACTCCATATTAAATGAATACACAGTAATCGTTCCCTGATTTTAAAATCAAAACAAAGTAAGAAATTTTGAATACTACAATGCGGGATCTAGAAGAGGTAAAATACTACTACACAATTCAATATTAGCTGTCATTTTGATGTTGGAAAAGGCTTTGTTGTAAAATTGTGATTAACGATTTCAATGATGACCAAAAAAAAAAGCAATATATATAAACATTTGTTATTAATATTTGTGTTAGAAAACCTATCACTTAGATACTCCGAATGAAGCAAAACTACACCATCGTCTCCCCGTACAAAATAATGCTGCATAATCAATAGAAAACCCAAATCTTAATTTTGATAAAACCTTTTACTTCGATTTTTATAACAAAATAATTTTTTCCTATATTCAGCGCCAATATTGCTTTCAATAAAACATGTTAATAGTTTCATAGTCCTTTCACATGAAGCTTTCTGACTCCTCTTTGACAGTTGTGGTTCATTTGAAACTACCTATCATTATTTTGTACAGAGTTCAAAATATACTATATACGTAACCTAACTTACACATCAACATGGTGTCACTGCCGATAATCATCCGATTTTTCAAACACTACAATCACTTATCCTTCTGAGTAAACGATTTATTACTAAATCAGTAATTTCACAACCAAGATTATTCAGAATTTGTACAAATATTGATTACACAAAAAACATGTAGGTGTGCCATTATTTTGTTGTATACACTGACATTGTATATATTGATATGCATTGTAGGCTGTTGTATTTATAAAAATTCCAATCCATGTGTAACGCTGTACATACTATATACAGTTGTATTGTAAGTATCATGTTATACTGTCTCAAAATATCAACCAAATTAATATTGTATGTACGTGGCATATTTAGAACATTTGTATCCCCCTACTCTACATTGCAATATTCCAGATCTATAAATTTGTAATATGTACACGGCAGTACAGGCTGTAATGAACTCGGGTGCACACACGCAGGTATAAGCCTATTGACTGGTTTCTCAATCTTCGTACATATTTGTACTTTATAACCACCAATGTATACCTAAAAAATAAAAACATGTAAGTTTTGTTTAAATTTACCAAAATCAATACCTCTACGGGGAACATTTTTTTCAAAATAATACATCCCCTTTCTGCATGTCTATGCCCCCATCCCCCCCCCCCCCCACCCCCCCCCTTTGCACTGAAACTCGACGTCTTTTATATGTTTCTTTTCACAAATATCATCCACTTTCAGACATGTTGTTATCCCGCCAACAAAAGATACATAATTTAAAGAACGATCAAAATTTTAAGGAGGACCAAGAACAAGAAGAACGAAGCTGAAATTGTTAATATACGAGTACATATACTCACGGGTGCGCTTGCACTACATTACAATACATGTAATAAATACATTTTAATGTCTAAAATTGGGCATCATATATATGTTATACTAAATGCAGGACAATTCCTTCGTACTAAATTCTATTTTACATGCATTAACTACTCAGTTAGAAAGCTCTAATTACTCAGTTAATATTCTGGGGAATATGGGGGGGGGGGGGGGGGGGGGGGGGGGGGGGGGCAGTGAAACGTGTAAAGTGAGGACAAGTTTCAACTAATGGATAGAAGTTACGAGGACCAAAAAAAAAAATGTCCTCACAATTACGTCCTCATAAAAGGGACCTATAGCATGTGAAAGATGTAGATACAAAATATTATCTTAGTGAGGACAAGTGGTGTGAGGACATGTCCTTACTAATATTCTCTCTCAAGAACCTTTTTCTTATAATTAATTCGAAAGAGAGTATTTGATAAACTGTTATTGGTATCCCTATAGCTATACTTTACACAGTACTTTTTTGTCGGAGAGAGAGAGAGAGAGAGTGTGTGTGTGTTAGGTCTTCGCGCTGCTGACGACTCAACAGTATAGTATACGTAAATGCATTTGACAACATGGGGCGTCAGACAGACAATCGGGCACTGTATCTTGTATCCCCTTCTGCATTTTCCCAACAAATGAAGGGGAAAAAAAGTAAACCATTTATGATATGAATTTATTCATGTTATGTTTTCTCTCTCTCTTTCTCAACGGACCACAATGCTCACCAGTCACCGTTTCTCTTATGAAGAATAGTCTCAGATAAGTGTAGCACTTACGTTTAGATTAGAAAGTTGTTGAATATTTAGGAACGATGGCGGATTACGGTTCGTAGGACCTCACTGCGCTTAGAGACGAACTTAGAAAACCCATTGCAAGACTCTCTGGGCGGAAAGGAAAGCACGTTGAGGGTTTCAGCTGTAACCGAATTTTCTCTGTCACATCGATTAAATAAAGACATTCAATACACATTGAACGTTTATCATTATAAACTACTTCGTGGTGAAGCTTACATGCTTAAACAGTAGTTTAGGTTGAATATATAATATACAATACATCATAATTCTTTATAAGTTGTAATTGCTTATGTTTAAAACAATAAGATGCGGACACCCCCCCCCCCTCTCGATCGAGGATTAAGAATATCAATTATTAAATATATCCATATATATCTGAAATTCTATTATTAAGCTGTTAAAATGTGTAGTAATAGTGAATGTATATGTATAACTTCTCTTTATGAAATTCACGATAGAGAAGGCACATGTATACAGAGTACATGATATATCATACCACATTAAACAGTTTATTTGCGTGTTTTAACTTATATCACTTAGGTGATGACGTCACGATAGGTAAACAGTTTGCGATTAACTTTTTTATTAGTCCATAGGGCAAGCGAGAGCATAAAAATTGGCAGGTCAAATAAATTTTACTACCCCATATGCTAGCTGTACAATAATGATTCAAATTTTCGAGTTTCTACACTTTAATTGAATATTACAATTTGGATTGCAAGTTTAAGACGGAAGTTCAAGCTTTCAACTTCTAAATTCACGTCTACATCTGTATACTATGATTGATATATACTATGAGTTGGTTGTACTCTGCGTGAAAAGCACTACTGTATCCTGCGTATAGGAATGGTTGTATCCAAATGACGTTTGTCCATGTTGTTGCAGGAAACTGATGTAGGCCTACAGACGTGTAATTTGACCCGTGTTTACTTTCATGTATAATTTAAAAGGATTTATCATGTTTATATGTACCATAACAGTTCATGATGTGAATGATTTAATACTAAAATACATCACTTAACAAATGTAGTACACTTTTCAATTTGAATGTTCATACTTCAGATTGAAATCGAAGTTACAAGTGAATATTGAAAAACATAATGCAATGATTTTTTAAAATAAAAACCACAATGAACAATCGGCCTATGTGTGGCTTTTATTATAAACACAACATTGTATATATGATAGTGAAATTTGTAATTTACTTCACTTGGATAAATTTATAGCTTTATGAATTTGCATTTCATTTTGATAAAAGTAGATATGATTCAAATTTTATTTCTAAAAAATTCAGAAATATCTTAATCTCTTGAGATGCATTTTTCTTCTGGTTTGCGTCAACAGTTAAAATAGGCTAGGATTGGTATTCATTTCTTTGACGTATTGGACTGTACTTCCGTGGGCCAGTTGATAAACATGACATAACAACATAACTATGATAATGCAAACTTTGATAAGTTATGAAAGTTTAACAATTTCATCTCATATTTTGATTAATTTCATACGTATTGACTATTGAAGAATCCAGACTCGTTTTCTCTGAAATTCAAACAATATTTTACTGCAACTTTTTGAATTATAACAAAATTAACAATGAAAGTAAAATGTTGAAATTAATTTACAATCCAGTCATCAAATAGGAAAACAAGATCTAAGAATATTCACTGCCTTACAGTTACAGTCTGAATATAGCCATCCCTCCATTACAGTCGTACCGAATGACGGCGGAGGGGGGGGGGGGGGGGTGCTATTAGCAATCGCGTTCATTCATATTTTGACGACCTTGGTTAACTCTAATTTTTAAATGACATCTGAAATGTATTTTGTACCATACTTCGTTTATATATTGATGACTCAAATTTCCCCTGTTCGGTTATAGATCTAGTCTAGAAAGGGGGGGGGGGGGGTGAGAGTCATAGAATTATAAGATCATTGATGACTGTATCACTGAGGATAGATAAAATTTCAGCATAAAACATTCATGCAGAATATTACGCTACAGATCAAATGTTTAATCCCCCGTAAATACTTTCTGCAACAAAGTCGTCATCTGATATCTGTGAAGTCGGACTGAAGACTGAAGTTTATAGCACACGACGCTGAGTAGAACTTAAAACGATCGTTGTCGCTGTCACATTTGATGACAATGAACCAATTGATTTTTTTAAAAGCTTCATATCTCGGGAATTCTACCCCCGCTCCCTCTTTGCACAACAAAAACCTTGCACTCTCTTATAAATCTTATGTACACCGGAAGTCAACAAGGACGTAAACGAGTCTTGCGCCACCTATGTTTGAAATAGGGGAAACAACTGACAAATATTCGCAATTGTAATGCAGGATCTGATTGATTTCGATATCAAAATGTTTACTTTTTCAGTAGAATGGTTTGCATATACTAGCAACGTAACATCATATATCACGAATATTTTTTATTTTAAAAAAAATGCAATAAATGGGAAATTGTGGATAAAATTGAATTTTGAGGGATGAAGTTGAATATTGCACATACTGTTTACGGGGGATATAAATTGGCGTATACTATGACTTGTTGATAATAAATCACACAAGTTTGTAATGCCTATATATCACTTCATATTATTTCATATCACAGTCTGCATTAAACATTTATAATTATATACATTTATAATTTATTTTGATATCAAAGGTAGACAGTACACAGTACTAAGAAAGAACAACTTGTACTCATTTAAAATTTCCTTTAAAAACTAGAAAACTGACAAATCCGAAAGGGTTCCTGGAGGGCGGGTGGACAGACGAAAATTTCCCCAAGGAAACTTGTAATATTGTGTGCCATAGAAATACTGACGGATGGACAGAGAAAAAATCTGAAAATCGAAAGGGGTCTTCCTCTGCCTAATCAGAGTATCATATATAAAATTTACAACAATCTTATCATGTATAATCGCAAGTTATAGCGTTGTTATCTTATGGTTTTTTAATATAAACTACGTGTAGCGGTCAGCCGAGTTCGATCGCCAGCGGCCAGATAGCTCAATCAGCACCTCGATGGAGATTCAGGGGGCCCGGCTTTGAATCCCATATACTTTGATCTCCTATTGTGGCCACATCCTACCTCTGGGGCCCCTGGATTGAACAAACTTGAATTTGAACTATTTGAAGATGATTGCATATTGAATATGACTAATCATGACCCTGCTATTCTTTAGAAGACTTTTAAAGATATTTCTCTACATGTTCTCATATAAATCTTTGATCCCCTATTGTGGCCTCTTCCTACCCCTGGGAATCACGGTTTGGACAAACTTCCATCTGCACTACCTGGGGATGCTTGTATATTAATAAGAGTAATCATGGTCCTGCCTTTGTTGAAAAGAACATTAAAAGCTGGATTACAATTTAAAGATAAGCACAACATTGACAAGACTATAGGGAATGGATACCTTTTCAAGATATTTTTCAGATTTCAACATCTAGTAAAAATATGATTACTACGGTATTCAATGTATAATGAAATTTGAAGGATTTAAATCAAAATAAATGTAAATAAAGATGAAAGTGAAGTAACTGCAGAACTGTTATGTCAAAATATTTTTTCAGAGAGCTACAGTTCTGCAGTTAAAAGTGAAGTAGATGAGATTCACTTGACTGGTATATTAGAAGCTGACCTTTTTGCATTCGAGACTTTTTTTGAAGAATAACTGAATTATTTTGTAAAAATAAGAAAAATGTAATTTTCTAAAACTGTGTGAAGTAAATGATTTATATATATAATTTCATTTCATTTATAAAAAGTGAATGTAACTTTCTACCAAGTGATTTGTATGAAATTGTTTTCTATTAAAAATATTTTAATAAAACATGCTCTTCCCATAGATTTCAATGTAAAATTCTAGGTGAAATAAATCAAGCAGTAAAATCCCTACAGTGGATTATTTTTATTTGACAAACCTTTACAAATGATACCATTACAAAAATCCCACCATCCATTTACTAGTACTGGATATGAAATATGGTCATTATACACTGAATACCTTAAGAGAAAATGTGTCAATGAATTTTTGTTCAAAACACATTTAAATAAACAATTTTTATGGACTTAATGAGTCATAGGATTATGAAGTAATCACACTCACCTCAATGTTAAACTACACCAACATTTACTGTGTGCTCTGGTACTACTAAAACTGCCTTTTATCACCAAATACTTAATTGGTATATTCAATGCTTATCAATATATAAGATTTCCAAGGAACATTTATTTTGAATATTTCATTAAAAATCAAACTGGCAAAAAAATTCAACTAAAATAAAGATAATCCCTCAAATCCCACCTCAGCATTGTTCTTAATCGCTGGAGTTTGAGAGCCTTCTTACTGTGACATCACAATGTACCCATCACACCCTAACAGTCACTATTATGACGTGAAGTCTCTGATACAACATATTCAATCATGTGATCAATGCCATGCCTATCCTTAGAATTTCAAAATCACAAAAATTTACAAAAAATTTAAAGAATTGACACAAAGTAAGTTACAAATATTTGTCTTTTATTTTATAGTACAAACTTGAAAACAATGTACTTGCATGTTCATACACATAAAAAAAATGTATCACACATTTCTTCTCATATCAACACATATTTTTGTATGAATTTTTCATTTTTCTTTAATTCAAATCATTTTTTGATTATTGTTGACATAAATTGTATCTAAAGTCATTAAAAAAATATCTTCAGTCCACAGAAATTAAATTTCTTGTTCCAAAAATTGAAATGCATGAAAATCTTGTGGCACAAAACTATTACCGGTAAACTTTTAAATCATTTATATATTCATATCATTTGGAATATATTCATACTAAATTCAGTATCGTCAATACAGTCAAACCTTGTTATTTAGAACTCGATAGTGCCAAGAAAAAATTTCAGATATCAGAGGGTTCGAGATTACATAAAGAAAATGTAGTTGGGACTTCCAACTCACTTCGACATATTCACGATTTTCGAGATATCAATGTTTGAGATAGTGAAGTTTAACTGTAATATTATATCCCAATGTTCTAGTAATACACATGATAAACAGCAAGTTCACCAAATAACTGACTTATCCAAAACAGTAGCTCCACATGTGACAAAATTACTACACCACTGTCAATAAATACAACCAGAATGGTTCTTCAATTCTAATGTTCTATTCTAAACAGAAATAAGTTTGTAAAATTGTTTTTTGTCTGTTTCTGAATAATCTTAAATACACATGCAATGTTTGAATACAAAATAAATCCCAAGAAGTGGTAAACAAATAACTTTTTCATACAATGTATTACAATTACACAAGAATAGCTTGAAAATTTTCTATCAACAGATGGAGAAATTATTTTTCTATTACACTTATAAACCATTAATTTTTTTCATCCTCACTGGACAGTTCTAATGTTTTGTCCAGACCATATCTTATTTTCTGTCCAGACTGTCTTTTCTTATTTTCCTATCCTTTGCACTTCCCAGTCTTGTTGACATAGTGGACATCTTTTATTCTGTTTCACCCACAAAGTCATACAGCATAGGTGAAATGAGTGATTGCATTCTCCCCAGACAACTGGAAAAAAAAAATTCCATTCAAATTCCTTAATTGCAGACATTTCAACATAGCATTTATATAACTTAACAAAAATCTTTTTTATATATACATTGTTTATACAGTAAAACTCTGATATAGCGAATTTCTGGGGATCCTCTATAAAAATTCGCTATAAGCGTAATTCGCTATACTTTTATAGCGAATTCATAATTCAAATATAACGAATTTGTTATAAAACTGATTTGTTCTACATGTATATCAGTTTTATAAGAAAGCAGCAATCGATATACTTGCGTTTGCATTGTCTTTAAGAGAAATGAAGCCTATATATTTTCGAGAAGAAATATGTTTATACAAGAAATATACACATTGATTTATATATGATAATTTATCTTGATGGATTATTAAGTCATGCAAGAACATGTCGCGAGAGAAATGCTAACAAAATTTTGTGCAAAACATACATGTACAGTCTATTGCAAATTATCATTTACTTGTTGCTTTACACAAATAAAGGAGTGTACGATAAAATAAATGCAATGAAACTTCAAATTTAATTAACGAGAATAGTAAACAATACCGACAATATATTTCCTAAACGTATGTGTAAGTATTGTTTTGCGTTAACAACCTTTTTTGAAAAAAATATAAACAGAAATTTTGTAATAAGTGTTGATCCTTTATGTCAATGGAAAACGATTGTTAAAAATCACATAAAGTTTAAAATGAAAAAATAAATTCGTTATAAAAGGTAATTTTTACGTTCATTTTCAAGGGGAATAGGAATTTACTTCGTTATATCCGTAAATTCGCTATATCCGTGTTCGTTATAGACGCAGATTTTTATATAGAATATATAAAGAATTTGCCGGGGAAATCGTTTTCACTTTGCTATAGCCGTAAGTTCGCTATATCCGTGTTCGCTATATTCGAGTTTTACTGTACTACTTTCATATTCCATTATCATCAAACTCCAATAATATAAAAAGTAATCAGTAATTTACATTGATCTTCTGAGATATTGTATTCTGAGAAAGAGAAGTCACCCACCCACCCCTGGGAGCTCACTCTTACATCCTCAAATATTCCTCTTACATATAAAGTGGGTATTTTCTTTAGAGAAGTAGACAGGCATGGCCTACATCATGTAGGCTTTGCTAGTCTACTTTTCTAAAGAGAATAATAAAGTGGGTAGTGACAGGGCTCGAAACTAACGTATGTCTGTCAGTCCGTGACTGATAGAAATCATGGCGGACACATTCACTTGTTTAACCATCAGTCCGAATCTACAAATTCAGACTGATAGATTTATTTTAAAGTTAGAAAAAATTCTCTCTGTGAAATGTTAAAATGTTTTTAAAACCCAAAATCTAAAGCCAGAAAGATCGACTTATGTTAAAATGTTTTTAAAACCCAAAATCTAAAGCCAGAAAGATCGACTTTTAAAATTTGTCTTGATTTACTAATTCTGTTTTCTGGAAAGTCTCAAATCTTATGAATAGAAACAGTCAGTCTGTGTCATTAAAGTGTTTTGCAATATAGGCGGTAATAACATTATTAATTTTAGGGCTACTGAAACAAAAACAAAATTGAAATCATGGCGCCATGTGGCTTTATGAAATATGTTTCATTGTTTTACGTCTGTGACACGGGATCTCCATTTAAGGTCATATTTGAAAGACCTGTGATGCTAATACTTTAAAATACCGAGCGTTTGGCAAAGGAGCAACCACCACAGTGACTTATATTTATGTCTTAGGTTTGACGCGGCCATGGCTAGAACGTGGCTCGAACTCACAACTTCCCACTTACGAAGTGAATATTCTGCCACAGTGCTGAGCTATCACTGCCGGTCTATGAAATACATAAAAGGTGTTGGCCTCATCCTGCCACAAAATTCATCAAAATGGAAAAATTCCAATGAAAGCAAGAAATAGTGTGATAGGGTTTACGAAAAGGAGAAATGGCCAAGAAGTTTTTAGGGTAAATGGCTAAATGGTTGGAATTGGTTGCAGTATGACCAAGAGAAACAGTTGATGTTTTTTTGTTCCTTGAACAGTTCGTAAATCAAAACAATAAATGTCTTGCATAGTCCATTTTATCTAAAGATTTACTTTAAGTTTCAATTTAAGTGGTGGACTGATTGATTTCTCTGCAGACTGATCATAGAAAACGTCCATTAGTTCGGCCTGACTGGCTGACTGAAAAGTTAGTTTCAAGCCCTGCATCAATAACCTGGATTAAACCCTGATTTAATTAATAATATTTTATTACCTGTGAACAAATTAACTGAAATATTGTTTACATTTAACCAATCCATAACAAAAATATCACCATGCTGCTTTGCTAGCTTCGTTGGTACATAATGATTTACATTATAACTTACTATCACATGTAATAACTAATAAGTCAAAACTAAGATATGTTTGTGAAACACAATTTATACCTGTGGAAATAGCACAGCCTATACAGTGGTTACAACTTTTATAACAAATACCATTGGAAATGCTTTGTCAAAAGACTTACACATACTACATAACGAAGTGGTATCACTAATAGTTCAATAGTTACGAGCAGTGTTAAAGTTGATAGATGGATAAAAGATCAAAGTCACATGACCATCAACTACAGCAGTGACCCCCAACCAATTTTGTTGTCAGTTCCTAGCTACACGAACATTCTGTTGGTGACACAAAGATTGTAATGGACCTATAATGATTCAAGTACATGTACTACTGTCTACTTAAGGACAGCTCTGTATATTACATACCCACACAGTCATCTTATATTACTGTCTAGTTACAGACAGCTCTATATATTACATACCCATACAGTCATCTTATATTACTGTCTACTTAAGGACAGCTCTGTATATTACATACCCATACAGTCATCTTTTATTACTGTCTACTTAAGGACAGCTCTGTATATTACATACCCACAAAAACATCTTATATTACTGTCTACTTAAGGACAGCTCTATATATTACATATCCACACAGTCATTTTATATTACTGTTTACTTAAGGACAGCTCTGTATATTACATACCCACACAGTCATCTTATAATACTGTCTACTTAAGGACAGCTCTGTATATTACGTACCCACACAGACATCTTATAATACTGTCTACTTAAGGACAGCTCTGTATATTACATATCCACACAGATATCTTATATTACTGTCTACTTAAGGACAGCTCTGTATATTACATATCCACACAGTCATCTTATATTACTGTCTACTTAAGGACAGCTCTGTATATTACGTACCCACACAGACATCTTATAATGCTGTCTACTTAAGGACAGCTCTGTATATTACGTACCCACACAGTCATCTTGCTTGTTCTCTGACTGACATCTCAAACAGGCATCTAAAAGAGTATAAAGAATGGTTAAAAGCTCACATTTAGACAAACTACAGAGTGATCTTCAAATTGGTTAATCTAATGTTGGTGGGGTATGTCATGAGATAAAGTTAAGTGGTTTTATAAGTCTTGCATATCCATCAAAAAATTAAATTTTGTTGATTAGGCAAAAAAAATAAAGAAATTAATTACTTGGTTCTCAGGCCAGTTTTGTCAAAAATAAATGAGAGAGGGAGGCCTTTTTCCCCCCATTTTACCTCATAAAAACAGATGAGGGATTTTGTTTTTTAAATTTCATTCAAAACTCCCATTTTTTAATCCAGTGCTCAATAAACATTGAACAAAGAAATCAAGAACATTATTTCCTTCTCTTCTTTTTTTGCCTTGCATTTTCTACATTCATTCTTTTGTGTGAGGGGCCTCCGTGGCCGAGTGGTTAGAGCATCGCGCTCAAAATCACACGGCCTCTCACCTCTGTCGGCGTGGGTTCGAATCCTGCTCGCGCTGGTAAGTGAGAAAGTTTCCCAGTTTACTTTTGGAAGGTCGGTGGTCTCTTCCCAGGTACATTGTATCTGGGTTCTCTCTCCCACCAATAAGAACTGGGCGCCACCAGATAAATGAAAAATTGTTGAGTGTGGCGGAAAACATCAATCAATCTTTTGTGTGGCAACTGGTGATTAGCCCTACAGCTTTCACAAGTGAGATAAGCCCCTTCAATTAGCTCAACTGTGTCATCTGCACAGTAAAAGCATATTGGAGGGAATATACCATCACTAAAACACAGGGTTTGACACAATCTGTGTAAATTGGTATATTTATATATTATATACTCAGACCTGTTTACCCCGTCCAACTGATGTCAGTATTCTAGAACCAAGTTGTCAGTATTTTGAGCACTTTGTCAATATAAAAGTCGAATATAGCAAAAATTGCTACGCGGGTTGTTAAACCCTTTTTTATATGAACAACTCCTTGTATATATAAATAGGATGTTGCTGTTTACTGTTGTTTTCGTATTTTGCAATGTGTAATTATCATGGTTTTCCATCATTCTTTAAATCTGTCATATTTTATAAAATACCACAGCATTTTGATAAAATAATTTTTTATAGAGTCCACGAGGTTATCTCCTTGTAGAAGGTTGCCGGTTGTAATAATTTTGATCTTGCTCTTTGTTCAATAAATTTCGTTTAAATTATATTCCCTACATCCATACCATTTATCCCTTAATTTCAAAACAATTTGAACTTGATAAAAAATGGAATGAAAATAAATACTCCATATTGAATTAATGTTAGAAATATCCATGAATCTTGTCATTGACTTATTAGACACTTTCAGCTTCGATAGGTATTTATGTTGTTTACACTGAACGTGTCTGTAGCAGTCATTTATGCTTCCGTGACCGCAGCTGAAGTCCATGTTGCACACACTACAAAACACCATGTGATCTTTCTTCGATTGTTGGAGGCATGGCCAAAGCACTCTGTATGAGTCCTTAAAATTAGGGCATATTTTCTTCTTGTTTTGAACCTCTGAATGGGTTTGGATGTTTCGTTTGCATTCTCGTCAATCTGACATTCGCCATTCATGCTTTTTTAAAAGTTTGACATAAATCAGTATCAATGGTGCATTTTAAACAATGGCAACTTCAATTGAATAAACTGGTTCCCTATTGACCTCGCTTCTCTCCTCGGACTAATCAGCGGGGAACCAGTTTAATTCAATTGACAAGGTGTTTTTATTTTTTATCATACTGATCGGAAACTGATTTTTTTTCAGATTCGTGGAAAATCGTAGATTCTTAACATGAATCCATAGAGCGTATTTTGACTTTAAAATCCGTGGAAAATACGGACAATCCGTACAAGTAAACAGCTCTGTATACTATATATACCAGTTTGCTCAGATTGTGTCAAAACCCAGTGAATCAGACAACACATTATAATTTCTGTTACATGTGTATGTTTACAAAATGGAGTTGACAGATGAACACAACAAAATTGTTTTTTTTATATAAGTGTGCATAATTGCTGTAAGCCTATGTCATCTTTGTATTTAATCAAGGCGTAAATTGCGTATCAAAATATGCCATTCGGATTTCAGTGTTTCTACTTTTGTTTTGATATGGTACTCAATTTTGCCGAGTTTGTTCAGTTTTTTCCAGCACATACCGTCCTTAATCATCATTTGGGTGAGGTACATTATCGATTATCCTAAAATCGCCCATCTTTGTTTTTTAGACAAAATGTCGTGGCAAAGGTGACAACACGGGCTAGATATGGGGGCCGCCATTACTTAAACCAAACTGTATGTATGGCGCTATTTGATTGCACGTGTCTGTATCATCCAAACGTTTGTTAAAACATTTTACTGATGCAAGCTCCGGTTAGCTCAGTATATTCCGTTACGCTACAACTCCAATAGTAGTCCCGGAGAATTGACACTGTACGGAATTTGTTACTGACGGGAGTATCTAAAATGTTGTCGGGTTTCCGGATTTTTTTTAGCACCCTACGAGCGCATGAGAGAAATTTTATTTGATAAAGATGGGTAATGCGCAACTGGTGTTTCATAAGCAGACGGTCCATAATGAGCTATGCGCAGTCCAACGATGATGATCCAAAAAGTCGTTATTGGTGCTTAGTACCTAAGTGTAAATTAGATTGAAGGAAAAATGCGCATCTAGACGCGTATCCTTGAATGGAAGGTGTGAAGTTTTACCAGTATTAAGATATTCCCTAAATTTGTTTTTCCCGCTAACTCGCATAATTTAATCAAAATGTATTTCCTATAAATGGTTGTAGCAATTCATTTCTTTGAAAAATATCATTATAATGCAGGAATTTGATAACAATAAGGGACTTTCGAGATATGTATCCACTCTGACTTTTATCGAGCGTTGAACGTAATTTGTAGGGCATGTCACTTCAACAGTGGCTTCCGGATCACAAAAACAACTATGTAAACAAGCATGGGATATTTCAATCGCTATCAAATTCCTGCATTTAAATGCTATCTTAGAAAAAAAAAGAATCTAGGGAACATCTTGAGAATATCAGTAAAACTTCGCGCCTTGCATCCAATGATAAGCATCTAAATGCAACTTTTCCCTTCCATCTAATTTACACCCAGGTACTAAGAACCAACAGCGATTTGGATCGTCATCGTAGGACTGAGCATAGCTCTTTACGGACCGTCTGTTAGCAAAATCCATTCATACTGATGTAAACTTTGCCCTAAAATTGGTTATTATCACGTGACCGTGGTGTATAAACGTCAAATATAATCGGTCTTTCCGGCACATCCCAAAAGTTCCAAATTGAACTATTCCATGCTTGTTTACTTAGTTGTTATTGAAATCCGGAAGTGACATGCCCTACCAATTACATTCAACGCGCGATAAAAGCCAGAGTGGATCCATATCTCGAAAGTCACGTATTAGCACAACTGTCGTACGGATAATCTTGGTTATCGGCACGGCCGTCGTGCGAATAACTGGTGCAATTAGCACGACCGTCGTGGGGATAATCTGGGTTTTTGGCAAGACTGTCGTCCTCAGGGAACAATATTTTCTGACTGCTGAAAACATTACCCATCACTTGAACACGACAAATGGCGCATGTGTCACATTCTACATCCCAGCTCCACATAGCAACAAGATTCCATTTCTTGAGGGTGAACATTTTGTCTGCTTTTTTGGCACTCTCTCTGTCTGGTTCTCTTTCAACTTCCATTTCGTCCGCCATCTTGGAATATAAAAATTTACAGTAAGAAAAAAACCCACATAGTTCCTTCTCTTCATGTATACAAAAGTTTAAAGAATAGCAGAACTATGTAACAATATCTTCTATCCAATTACATATTTCCTTTCAAAAATACGTGCGTGTCTGGTCTCAACTTTCAAGTTTGTTTACCTTTGCTTACCAAGAAAATAAAAGTAGAATGAATAAGAAGTAGTGCGATCCCGATCTCAATTCTCTGACCATATTACAAAGACTGGGAGAGAATGAATGATGAAAATAGTTATACATGTATATAGTACACACATTGGGTTGATCCAGGCTTGCAGAATTAAAAGGGAAATAAAAAAAAATCAACAACAAACAAACAAATCCCAAAATACAAAAATAGAATAATTACGAAAGCCCGATAGGCTCATTTTTGAAAAGTAAAAAAAAAAAAATCTAACTCGTTACAACGAGTTACTATCTCGTTACAACGAGTTACTATCTCGTTATAACGAGTTAATTATCTCGTTATAACGAGTTATTACAGTTATCTCGTTATATAACGAGATAATTATCTCGTTATATAACGAGATAATTATCTCGTTATAACGAGTTAGTATCTCGTTATAACGAGTAAATTATCTCGTTATAACGAGTTAACTGGTTAATTATCTCGTTATAACGAGTTAGTATCTCGTTATAACGAGTTCATTATCTCGTTATAACGAGATAATACGCAATTTCCGAGTTGCCCAATAGTTCTTTCCCGTTGTGGAACTCTTACGCACAGTGAGACGCAAAACATACTATCGTCCACACGTAGTGGGCACAAATGCTTATTGCTGCCTTCATTTATTGCCTATTTTAAAGGCCGATTATTAGACACCATGCAACCACCCAAACTGCAGGGACACACAATACTTATAAATTTATTAGTATTTAATATGTTTTACGGCGTGACCGTATTTGAGGGCGAAGCAAAAAAGTTTTGACATTAGTATCTATATCCAAAACAGAACAAACTACGAGCTAATATTCGAATCGACGCCATTCACATATTGAAATATGAAACTGTCTTAATAATCTGGTATTGTGGTATTTTAGAAAATGTTTTTAATGAAAATTTAATGGCATAGAAAGTCACACACATCATTATCGGTTTATCGTACGAATATCAGAGTAACTTTGAACAAGTTTGAATTTGATATTTATATATTCACTGTGTTCAAGATGAGGATTTTGGTAAGAAACTTTGCGAGTCTCGGTGCCCCTACACCACAAGATTTTCACCCCCCTACGCCACACAGGGTTTTCAGTCAAATACTCGGCATATCATGATTTTGTGTTGGTTTTTTCAGTCGAATATTGAGTCCCATTCAAAGGTAATGTTTCTGGTCAAAAAAACTTTGGAGTTTATGCAGTAGGAGTGGAGATTTCTCATTAAATACACCGAAAAATATACCCGGCGCCTACCCTACTTGTATATTGTCGAAGTGTTTGGGTATTTCCAAAGAGTTCTAAACTCCCCAGTTGCTAGTGCTAGCTTGCCAATAACCACTGTCTTCCGTGCAATACTTTTGGCTATCTAGATTTATTTTGATTAAACACAATCAGTCTTTGAATACTTATCATACATGCCAACTTTTAAATATCCCCATGGGGGATTTTGCGCGCGACGACCTTTTTTCAAAGCTCAAAATTCACGACATTTTACCATGAAAATAAATATTTGTCTTTTCAAATAAAATATCAATCTAATCATTGTACAAGTATCATATATTAACACATCAAGTGTGTTTGACCATTAACTTTAACAAAACTATCCAAAAAAAAAAAACACTTCGAAAGATATGCATAAATATTTTATTAAAATCATCTATTCAGCAAAAAATCCTCTCCAACAAGTCACATACATATTATCAAATCCTTTTACACCATATAAACATTGGCTGGTCTATATATCAAAATTTAAATGAAAGCACATGCATTTAGGTACGACTACAAAGGCGATCTTGCTTGTCTGTAAACATGGGCTTGCAGAGTCTGGTGGAACAATCTGCATTGCAACCAGAAAAGGAGTGATCTGCCCTGCTATGAAGTTTGCGAACAAAAGCTTTGCACCCATGACATCTGAAATAATTACCAGGAAAAACACATCAAAATATACGTTTTTACTTGTAAATTAAGGCTACTTGCTAATATAAAATTCAGTACAGACTTGTGCCAATTACGCATCACAAAGTCTATTGAACACTACACTATATAGACTATATAATACATCGCTATAGACAGATAGATTCGGATAGCCTATATTATTATAGTTGGAAAAAAATATATATTTGACGTACCTTATTGCATATTTTGGATGCTGTCAGCGAGAGGCAAAAATCGGGAATGTCCGATTGTTTGGTGGTGACACTATCATCGTTGTCATTCACGTTTGTGCAAAGGATATGTCAATTTGAAATCCGTCTTCTCGATTAATTACTATCAAAACATGCTTCGCACTGTCCAATAAGCACCCCGACACAGGCAGACCAGGCCAGGTAAATTACACCACCCCGATACCATGCGACACAGGTAAACAGCAATGGCTGACTATTGTCCCGATTTCTGATTGACCAGTTCAGAAATGACGCGGGATTTCAAATTCCGGTTGGAAATGGGGGTTTGTTGTCGTAAAATGGGAGATATTTTTAGAAAATCGGGATTTCGGGGTATTTTTGCAATCCCGATCGGGATATCGGGATTTGCCTTTTCAACTGCTTCAAATCGGGAGAATCCCGCACAAATCGGGAAAGTTGGCATGTATGACTTATTGACCTACTTTCTTCGCTTCGAATTCACATCCCCGCGCTACACCGATCACGGTCCCCGCATGTGGCATTGTACACGGTGTTCTTTAGATAGTAATTTTAACCACGGATTACTTGTTTACCTGATCAAGATATAAGGTTCACGGCTGTGTGACCGTCAGCGTTCGTTACTTCTACTTGTTCAAGCCTACATCATTAACACTCGATACTACTTTGAAACAGGCGGTCCAAGGGCCACATCGCTCACCTTGGTTCATATTTAAAGATTTCCCCATTATATTTGTATCAAAAACTTTGATCCTCCCTTGTGACCCCATCCTACCCCTGGGGGCCATGATTTTAACAAACTTGAATCTGCACTATGTCAGAAAGCTTTCATGTAAAAATCAGCTCTTCTGGCTTAGTGGTTCTTGAGAAGAAGATTTTAAAAGTTTTTTCCTATATTTGTATGTAAAACTTTTATCCCCTGTTGTGGCCCCATCCAACCCCCAGAGGCCATGATTTGAACAAACTTGAATCTGCATTATGTCAAGAAGCTTTCATGTATATCTCAGCTTTTCTGGCTCAGTGGTTCTTGAGAAGAAGATTTTTAAATGACCCCACCCCATTTTTGCATTTTTGTGATTATCTACCCTTTGAAAGGGACATGGCACTTCATTTGAATAAACTTGAAAGCCCTTCACACAAGGATGCTTTGTGGCAAGTTTGGTTGAAATTGACCCAGCGGTTTTTGAGAAGAAGATGAAAATGTGAAAAGTTTACGACGACGACAGACAACGGACAAATTTCGATCAGAAAAGCTCACTTGAGCTTTTGGCTCAGGTGAGCTAAAAAAGGAAATAAAAGGGGGAATAACCCAAACTATCTCACTTTGGATTGCAAAGACAGTTTTTTAATGTAGAAAATAACGGTAAATGAACACTGTTAAAAAGGGGGAGGGGACTCTAGTTCTTGTACTAACAGGATTGCATAAGCTGTATAAATATATCTATACTTTCAAAAGAATCATCAGCATCTAGGCTGGCTGATTTGTGCTCAAATATCAAATTAGCTAAAACTTTTTGCCATTTGAACCATTGTTGTATTTATTCGACTAGTTATTAAAACGACACAATTTACATTTATTCTTGACAAGGGAAAGTAGGTATTTTTGTTGATTAGAAAAAAAAAATGAATCGTCGCCTGCTAATTTGTTCGAAGCAATAACTAAATTTTCTTGTCATCTTTACGACGAACAAAATCTTGCATAATAGTCATTTTGAAATAATCATATGCAAGCCAGGGATTTTATGGACTTTATATTGGCTGATTTAAATAATTTCTAATTAGTTTGTCGAGATTTGGAAAGTACAGGCCCTCCATAAATACTAATTCGTTATAACGAGATACTTAACTCGTTATAACAAGATATTTAACTCGTTATAACGAGATAACTTAATTCTTTATAACGATTTGATATCTCGTTATAACGAGTTAATTATCTCGTTATAACGAGATAACTAACTCGTTATAACGAGATAATCAACTCGATATAACGAGATACTAACTCGTTATAACGAGGTAATGAACTCGTTATTACGAGATACTAACTCGTTATAGCGAGATACTGACTCGTTATAACGAGATATTAACGCGTTATAACGAGATAATTGACTCGTTATAACGAGATATTAAATCGTTATTACGAGAGACTAACTCGTTATAACGAGTTAATTTTGCATTAGGCCTATATCAGGTTTTCATGTAAATGTAAACTTGTGTGGCTCAGTGGTTCTTAAGAAGAAGATTTTAAAAGATTTTCCCGATATATTCTATGTAAATCTTTGATTTCCTTTTGAGGTCCAACCCTACCCTCGGGGCCATGGTTTTAAAAACTTGAATCTGCACTATGTAAAGAAGGTTTCATATAAATATGAACTTTTCTGGTGCAGTGGTTCTTGAGAAGATTTTAAAAGATTTTCCCTATATATTTCTATGTAAAACTTTGATCAAATCCCCTATTATGGCCGCCCCATCCTACCCCCCCCCCCCCCCCCCAGCCGGGGGATGCTTTCAATAAACCTGAATCTGCACTATGTCAGGAAGCGTTCATATGAATTTCAGCTCTTTGGCACAGTGGTTCTTGAGAAGATTTTTAAATCACTCGTCCTATTTTTGCATTTCTGTGATTATCTCCCCTTTTATCTCCCCTTTGAAGGAGAAAAACCGACTTGAATCCCCTTTACCCAAGGATGCTTTGTGTTAAGTTTGGTTGAAATTGACCCAGTGGTTCTAGTGAAGAAAATGAAAATGCGAAAGGTTTACAACGACGCAGGCCGACGGCGACAGACAACGAACATATTTCGATGAGAAAAGCTTCGGCTCAGGTGAGCTAAAAAGTAGATAAAACACTAAAGAAAACAAACAAAACCAAAACCCACATAGTTTACCCAACAATCAAGTTTGAGTTCAACTCCGAAGTTGAAAAAGAAGAAACAAAAACAGTCTATAAGGAGGGTTGACGTGGCCCCGGGATAAAAATCGAACCCGGGTATCCCGGTATATAGCGCCCTAACCACTAGCCGAGAGCTATCATATTGAGTCTTGAGATTTCCCTTGGAAGTCTGTTTCTAGAATGTACCTCCGTTCCCTTATCATTCGGTGAAGATCATCTCAACTCTAAAATAGAAAGAAAGTAAACAGCTAGAGAAGATATATGTATCCTTCTCTGAATGAAACGCTTAGAGTTCTTCTGCCACTGAATCGTATGATTTTGTGCTGTAGTAATATATCATTCATATATTCAGTTCAATTCTTTATTCAGTGACACTAAAGCACAAGCGAGCTCGAAATAAAAGACACCACAGAGTCGTCCACTTCATACTTAGATACTGTAAATGGGAAAATGATTGCGGTGGTTTTAATTTCGCTATGTTCGCAGTCGGGGATTTTTTCCACCAAATTAAAACACCCGTAATCATTTTGCAAGTGTGAACAGCTACTAGTAATCAAATAAAATTTGAATTCCGCGAAAATGAAACCACCGCAATTAGACCAATATGAAAAACCGAGAACTGTTAGCACCACGAAATTAAAACCGCTTACAGTATTTTATTTGAAAATAGATATTAACGGCAAACTAACAACTCAATTTTATGACAAACGGGATGATTTCAGCTTCTCTATCGTCAACTTCCCATATTTATGTAGCAATATTCCATTATCACCTGCACATGCTGTTGATATCTCTCAACTGATTCGATACGGAAGAGCTTGTTCTGCATATGGTCAGTTTTTAAATCGAGGCAAGTTACTAACAAACAAGTTGATGGTACAGGGGTTTCAATAGTCTTGCTTAAAGTCAGCATTTCGCAAATTCTCTGGTCGTTATAACGATCTACATGTAGTTTGCCAATACAACCTATCATTGGGTCAAATGCTGTCTGACGTGTTTCACACTGATTGTTAGACCGTTCGTGGTACACTGATTTTGACTACGAATAAATCCGTTTACCTGGTCAAGATATGTCAGATTTTCCAATCTGGATAACGTAATTAAATGCGAGCTGAAATATTTTAACATGTAAAGAGGGTTTGCCTAGTTCAACTTTTGCAGCCAAGTTAGATGTTTTATTGTGTACACCTAGAATGTTCTTCAATATGAAATTTTGAATCTTTTTAAATGGTGCTTTATCAAAATTGTTGAAATTTGTATTAAAATCTGAGATCCACGTTTCTGATGAGTATATTAAAATTGGAACATTAATTGATTCATATAGTTTTAACCACAATTTGGGTGAAAGATCTGAGCCAAGGCAGGGCAAAGTAAGCTTTTCTAGCTCTAGCTGCAAGATTTAATTTAAATGATATTTTATTATGTATAATACATAAAAGGATTGGACAACAGGCGTTGCCTATATAGCCCTCTCCATACAAATACATGGTCAAGGTCATACAGATAGAGTTATCATATAACGATAATGGAGCAATATAATATTAAATACATTGATATGCTGCAAGATCATCGACACAAGCAAATTTTAGACTACCATTTGATTGTAAAAATATGTCAAGATATTTGTTTTTATCTATGATATCTAAAATAATATTGTTATAATAAAATCCATGACAACCTTTTTCTTCTTTGTTGAACAGACCATAACTTTTGTATTTTGTTAGTTTACATACAACTTCCATTCTGTACACTATTTTGAAAGAGAGCAGTGTCAACACAACATTGGAGACCTTCAGCTGATTCTGATAATAAAACAAGATCATCAGCAAAAAAAAAATAAAAAATAAAATAAATAAATAAATAAAAATACAAGATTGGTAATTAACTTATCAAAATAAGTTTCAATTTCATGAACAACCCCCCCCCTCCCCCCTCCCCCCCCCCCAACAACCCGCCGCGGTGGCAGAGAGGTTAGAGCGTCCGCCCCGCATGCGGAAGGCCGGGGTTCGAATCCCGCCCGCGACAAACCTTTAGAAGTCGTTAAAACAGGTAGTGACAGTTCCATCGCCAAACGCTCGGCATCAAGTGTGAATGTCAAGGGTCCTCGGAGATGACCTTAAAAACGGATGACCCGTGTCACAATAGGCGTGGCACGCTAAAGATCCCTCTCTGCTCAATGGCCGTAAGCGCCGAGCATAGGCCTAAATTTGAAGTCTTTCACCGGTCTTGGTGACGTCTGTATATAAGTGAAAAAAATCTCGAACGAGACGTTAAGCAAGATACAATCAATCAATCAATCATTAACAAATATGTTAAATAAAGTGGGATTTAAATTGTCTCCTTGTTTCACTCCTACAGATGTATTTAAAAAGTCACTACATACATTCCCTTGTCTTAGAGCACATTTTGTTGTAGAATACATATATTTTATGATATTGAAAAATTGTTCCAAATTCCTTTTTTTAAAATCTTAAATAAAAGTGCCGGTCTAAATAATAAACAGCTTTAAGAACCTGAACCACGAGTTTGTGTTTTTCATCAAATACAAGACGGTAACAATTCGTTACCTCGCACCGACTTCACAAGTCAAGGGTTATTCATTCAATATTTTATCCCTTTTTGCAGAGAGTATATTAGAAATATATATATAAATATAAATACAGAGAACCTCGGTCTTTTAATTGGCGGCAGAACTTCATCTCTGTTATGAATTCTGTCGAAGATAATGCCAGACGATGGACTAAATATGAAAATGAAGAACTTGATACATTGTCAGAATGGGTTAAAGGCATAAGAGGAATATTAAAATCCCACATTAGACACATAAAAACAAAAGTACGTACCATCTATCCTTCTGTGTTTAGTAAACCAGAAGTGATAAAAGAATTAGATAGGTTACGTGAGGAATATGTTTTGGTTGCAGCTGACAAAGCTAGTAACAACATTGTCTTTGTTTGTAAGGCTCATTATTGCAACTGTATTTTAAACGAACTTGGCATTAATTCCACTTTTGGTAATCGTACTTATACTCCAACTGCCCTTTCAAAAGATGAAATTCTTCAAAACCATGCTACAGTTTTAGACACATTTAATATACCAGTCAATGGGGCGAATGAATACCTATACTGAATTCCTAAACTACATAAAAACCCTTACAAACAGATACATTGCTAGATCCAGTAAATGTTCTACCAAGCCTCTATCTTTGCTCCTGAAGAAAATGTTGACAGCTGTGAAGGAGAAACTTCAAACTTGCTGTGCGACTACATATGCCAGAAGTGGTGTTAATCAAATGAGGATTCTAAACAATTCTAAAGAAATTTTAGTAAACTTGAAATCGCAAAACTTTTCCCAAATCAATAACATCAAAACCTATGACTTTTTAACACTATACACGACCATTCCTCACGATAAATTAAAGACTAGACCTTTTGACATCATAGACAGTTGCTTCTTCAACAAAAATGGGAAAAGGAAATATTCATATTTAGTGCAGATCAGTCATCAAAAAACTTACTTTGGTAAACACCACTCTGATTCCACGCACAAGAACTCTGAAGTTGAAATAAAAAATAGGCTAGAGTTCCTCATTGACAATATCTTCGTGGTCTTTGGTGATCAGATTTTCCAAGAGTCTGTTGGAATTCCCATGGGCACGAATTGTTCTCCTATTAAAAAACTTCTACGCGGCTGGCAGCTCGGCTGTGTGGCAGGCGGGATGGTTTCGGCTTCTCCATCGTCGACTCCCCGTGTTTGTGTGGCAATGTTCCATTGTCGGCTGCGTCTGGTGTTTGTGTCTCTCGGCTGGTTCGGTGCACGGGAGTTTGTTCTGCGTGTGGTCGGTTTTTGAATCGAGGCGGGCTGCTGGCAGACGGGTTGATGGTGCGGGGGTTTCGGTGGTGTCGATTGAAGTCGGCATTTCGCAAGTTCTGTGGTCATTGTGGCGGTCTGGTTCGTCAATGCAGCCTGTCGTTGGGTCGAATGCTGTCTGGCGTGTTTCGTACCGATTGTTGGGCCGTTCTTGACGCACTGGTTTTGGCTGCGGGTGGCTCCGTTTGCCTGATCGGGATGTAGGGCTCACGGCGGGTGTGGCCGGTCGGCGGGGGTGCTTGCTCCTCCTGGGTGCCTGGTCCCATATCCCTGGTGTGTCCGGGAGTCCGTGTTTGCCCAACTGTCTGTTTTGTATTGCTTAAAGGAGTTGTGAGATTGATCACTGTTCGTTATCTTCACCTTTCATATAACACATGTACAAATATGAAAATGTGAGAACAACGAAGAAAACAAAAAACATTGTATTATTACATGTAAATGAATAAAAAAGAAAGGAAATGTGATATAGAAGGAACTTAGGGTATTACTTACTTTTAGTTTAAATTCATATGCACCTTTTGTATATGGCAACTACTTTAATTAAATAATTCCTACATATAAGTAGTAACTTTTTCCCTCCTGTTCCGACAGTGGATAAATTGGGGCTTTACCTAACATATATGTAGATAAATCTTCTTCATCAAGGACACAGAATTCTGCACAGACACACAGATCAAGGTTTGTAATATCGTCCCAAAATTGTTCTCTGTTTGAGGAAAAGTTGAGACAACTGCAGGCTATGTGTTTAAACATACCATTATATTCAGAATTACAAAGTTGGCCCGTATATATATTTTTCATGGGAGGTATTGTCCAGCGTTTTAACTAAGGTTTTAATAATTTTGGTTTCTTGTATCGACCATATGATTTTCCAAATTCTTGGCAACCCCTTTCCATCATGTAACTGTATAAATCGCGTAAAATCTGAGTCAAGATACGTTCGTTTATTCCATTCACAGTCTTCGTAAAGAGAAATAGCGGATTTTGCAGTTTTTTCCAGGATTTGTTTGGGAAGGCACCAGATTCCAAGTAATATGCAAGATATTGCGTCAAGTAGTATTTATCCAGAATGAGTAGAATGTCTTTAATGAATACATGCGTGGTTTCCCATGGGTTACACAAAAATGTATAGAGTCTGAAGAGAAATATTTGTTTCGTTAGCACATATTGTGAGAGAAATTGCAGTATTCATAAAAACAATAGTTTTTTTTTTTTTTTTTTTTTTTTTTTTTTTTTTTTTTATCAATTTCAGATATGATAGGTCTGAGACCTACATGTAGTAAGCTTAATTCACACATAATGGACCGCGTTGATAGACTTTGATAGCTTTGACTAAATGTTGAAGTCGATGCAACATCTGAAGATCCTGGGTTTTAAGATCATTCCAAATTTCACATCCATATAATGTAGAAGGTATGACTACTTTTTAAAAAATAAAGATTCACAAGAGTAACTGGATTGGAATTTTCTGAAGATAAGTGTTTTATGGAGTAATAAGATCGTCTGCCTTTGTCCTGGAGAGAGTTTTGAATGATCCCAAGGGGATTGTATTCACTATTTACAGGGATGATTTCGTCGCCCATTAACCATTGATTTGAGACGGCGATGATTTGGGCATAACCTCACACCCAAAATGTCGCCCCCCTTGCTGTAACTACATGTATTTGGAAACATCGTGTACATGTACATACAAACTGACCCTGTTTGTTGACTCCTCGTCTCCCCTTTCTTCTTCTTCTGTGGTCCAGCTATAACCGCAAAAGGTTCTTTGGACCTAACAAGCAAGGCATTTTAATCTTCTACTTCGACGTTTACTTGTTCTGTTGAATATTTAAAAAAAAAGATTTATCATGATCACAGTATTTATCATTGTGGTTGGTAGTGGTGTTGTTGATATTGAAAGAGTTATATTTGTTGTTGTTGGTGGTGGCGCCATTGTTGTCTATATGAATTTGTTTCGTCCAGTCCTCTCTCTCTCTCTCCCCCTCTCTCTATATATACACATGTATATATGACCGACAATAAATAATTTTGCCTTTTGTTGTAGGGTACATTCTGTTGATCATGGGGTTGTTAGGTCTTGTTCACCGTAGATTTGTAAATGACATCAGATTGTATTAGATTACGCCTGTTAGCTCTCTTTCCAGAATTCTCACTTTTGGGGAGGCATGTCAGAGGGTCACCTGTAATATACATACAAAATTTTAGCCCAATAGGTCAACAAACACGAGACATATGAGAGACAGACAAACAGACCAAGTGAAACTTATGTACCCCTCCCCCATATAAGAGAGGATACAATAAAAATAACTTCTGTGTAATCTATCCTAGAAACGTCAATAAAATATTGGTGGACAACGATTTAGGACGGGCGACGATTCGGGGTGTACTGTAATCCGAGATTCCTCTGACTCTTACCCCCGCTTTTATATTTGACATGTGCGGGGGAGAGTCAGAGCGGACTCCACATTGAAAAGTGGGAATTCAGCTGGTGTCGCTGCTTTATCTACCTCTTACAACTGTATTTTGCGGATCTATCTTCCAAGACGTGAGAATTCAGTTAACGGAAGATAAATCTATAAATAGATCATGATTAATATCGACAAATGGAGCATCACTTGAATTAGGTCGCCGCCTCGCCATTTGATTTCTTTGCGCATGACGTCAGCACATGTAAACACAAAATTCCATCGTTTAAACGGCGATAGCATCGTATTAATCATGATGTATTTGTAGAATAATCTTCCGATAACTGAATCCTTGCGTCTTGGAAGATGGGTCCGCGAAATAAAGTTGTAAGAGGTAGGTAAAGCAGCGACACCAGCTGGTGTCGCTGAATTCCCACTTTTCAACATGGAGTCCACTCTGACTCTCCCCCGCAGAAGTCACAAAATAAAAGCGGGGTTAAGAGTCAGAGGAATCTCGGATTAGGTGTACTGTAGTACATCCCAAATCGTCGCCCCTAATGATAGTGCAATCTGACGATTTGGGATGCCAGGCGACGAGTTTGGGTGTAACATCCACTAGCGTTATACCCCAAATCGTCGCCCCGGCGACTATTTGGGACAAGATTGCACTATCATTAGGGGCGACGATTTGGGGTGTACTATAGTACACCCCAAATCGTCGCCCGCTATTTTATTGACGTTTTTAGGATAGATTACACAGACGTTATTTTATTATACCCCCTCTTATATGGGGTACATACATGTAGGTTTCACTTGGTCTGTTTGTCTGTCCGCACTCTTATTTCTAGTGTTTGTCGACCTATTGGACTGCAATTTTGTATGTAGATTACAACTGACCCTCTGTCATGCCTCCCCAAAAATGAGAATTCTGGAATGAGAGCTTAAAGCACCGCAAGTTGTGCACAATTTTCAGCAACTATGCAATATTTCTGGTGTTTGTGAACCGATATGTGGGTTACATGTGTTCCTGGCATGTGCTTCCCGTAACAAGAAATCTCTTGATCGCGAGCTCAATCAGCCGCTAGCTGTTATCATAGCGAACTATTTTCGATTGTCACTCTGGTGTTTGTAAACCGATTGAGGTAAACTTTTGTATATAGGTTATATTGGACTAATACATATGTGACAGGGTGATATTTTTCTAAAGTAAATATATTATTTCATTATTTAGATTATGAAGATTAGTACATGACAAAAGTTGCCTTTACTTTTAATTTATTTTATGTACAACTTAATAGTATATGCAAATATCTCTAAAGTTATTTATAGATTATCTAAGTGTTTTAAACATAAACACCATATAGTAAGTTTGGCCCCGCCCTGGGCTCAGAACCCCTATCCCGGGAATCATGAAATTTACAGTTTTTGTAGAGGCCTTCCTGCTTTACATCACTATACATTTAGTTTTTCTTAAACATGTGCGGTTGTAGAAATGAAGATTTCTGAAAATTGGTCAATTTTGGGCAGTTTTTCCTGCCCCTAAGGCCCCAGGAATCTCGAAATTTACAATTTCTGTCCCTTCTTCCAAATATGCTTCATACCAAATTTGAAAAGAATTGGACTGGTAGTTATCAAGAAGTTAAAAATGTCTATTGTTCACACATTTAATAACTGATCATTTTGGCCCCACCCTGATACCAAAACCCCTACCCCTGGGATCATCAAATTTATAATTTTCGTAAAGGAGTACCTGTTCTTTCTAAATATCTATTTACTTTCAATTTAGTATCAATAGCACTAAAGAAGATGTTATTTAAGTGTTTTACACATAAACACTATATACCAAGTTTGGCCCCACCCTGGGGTCAGACCCCCTATCTCAGGGATCATGAAATTTACAACTTAGGTAGAAGCCTTCCTGCTCTACATCACTATGTATTTAGTTTTTCTTTCGTGAACAAGTGTGGTTCTTGAGAAGATTTTTGAAAATTGGTCAATTTTGGGCAGTCTTTGTCCCGCCCCTACGACTCCAGGGGTTCTGAAATTTACAATTTATGCCTCCCTTGTCTCAATGATGCTTCATACCAAATTTGAAAAGAATTGGAATGGTAGTTATCAAGAAGAAGTAAAAAATGTTCAATTGTTAACGCACGATGGACAACAACCAATTGCAAATCAATACGGGTCATCTACTCCTTATGCTATACCAGTGTACCAAGTTTGGTGTCAATCAAGCAAATGATTTTAAAAATATAGGAGACAATATATTACTATGTCCAGTTTAACCCTTGACCAGCTGACTTCAATACGGGTCATCTACTTCTTTTAAAAGATGTACCAGTGAAGGAAGTTTCATGTCTGTCAAGTAAAGGGTTCTCCTGATAATGAACAGACTGAGTGGATTGACCCTTAACTTGTGGACCTGAAAATCAATGGGGGTCTTCTTCTACTCATAAGCAACCCACATATGAAATATCATTATGATCAAGTGAATGGTTCTCAAGATATTGGGCGGACATGTGGTCTACCAACCGACCAACAGGTGCAAAGCAATATATATGCCCCTCTTCTTTGAGGGGGGAGGGGGGGCGGGGGGGGGGGGGGGGGGGGCGGGGGGGGGCATAATAATCATTTGATTCTCCCATCTTGACAATAGGCACATCTACAAATGGCAATGAAGCATTGCACAATATTTCAAGTCTATTATACTCAATAAGCCATTCAGGAAAAGCTTTCAAGATTTTGTGACAGACGGACGGATGAACTGACAGAAAGTACAAAAACAATGTCTCCCTAGTATTTCCAAGTTATTATACAATGGGAGAGAGAGAGAGAGCGCCCGTTCTTATTGGCGATGCTCCTTTAGACCGATTTAATTTTAAGCCTCAAATGAGCTGGTATGCACAACAAAGTCGGGCGGATGGTTCAATTGATTTTTTTTTTCACAAAGAGTTTTTTGTACTGTTTGCTCCTGCCTGTTGGAATGACTAGGGATTTAATAATAATAATGATTGGTTTTATATAGCGCCTTATTCAGCGTATGCTGCTCAAAGCGCTTTACAATAATCAATGTACACTATTACCCCGGCAGACCTTATATCAATCTAGAACTTTCTCAGCCTCCTAGGAAGCATACAGTGCAAGCTGCCATTACAAGCGCTAGAGCACTAACATTCTAACAATATCTTTCACTGTCTATAGCCAGGTACCCCTTTTACACTTGGGCCGAGTTAGGAAATTCATGTAAAGTGCCTTTCCCAAGGACACAACGTCAGCCCTGCCGCGGCCAGGACTCGAACCCACGACCTTTCGGTCGAGAGTCTAACGGCCTAACCACTCGGCCACCGACTTGATTTACTGTTAATACAGTTTGTGTATTTTATCCAAGATGATATCGGTTTCGTACACTTTATTGGATCTTTTTTGATGTGACGTTTAAGTTTGACAAATTGAAGGTAGTGACGGGACCAGCCCCTAAACCACTTTAAACAGAAGTATTATTTAAAAATAACCTTGTTCTCCGCTCTTATATTGATTCAATTTCCAGGTTTTTCCTCATGTTGGTTAATTGATCCTGGTTCCCTTCTCCTGAAGTGTTAGGTATGACACGCCAAATTCACAAAAATGAGCTAAACATAGTTTCACAGTTGATAAACTAGGTTTATCGACTGTAAACTATAGTTTACGGCGTGCCATAGTTAGGTTATGAATTAAATCGTCCCGCTTTGTATTTTTTCAATCTTGTCAAATTTAACCTTTCATACAAGAGATCCAGATGACCTGACTAGTGAGTTGAGTTGTGTGCCGGTTTCCTACAGTTCGTTAAGATTTCATCTATTGACATTGTTTTTTCCCCCCAAGTGTTATTTATGTGTATTGCCCATTTTAGGTTGTTGGAAATTTGTAGACAGAAGGTTGGGACTTCGATGCAATTGTTTAGCTGACACATTTTAGATGATTTCTTGTTGATGGATAAAATCTAGCACTTTTTGGCATTGAAAAGTCAAGTCCCACATGCTAACCCATATTTTTAAGTTGTTTAGATATTCTTGTATTATGCTGTGTAGTCGGATTGGTTTTGATGCCGTGGTAGAGAAGGCAGTCATTTGTAAAGAAGAAGACTGTTGAGTTTACAATGTTTGGTAGATCATTGATGTATAAATAAAATTTTGCTTCCCCATTTGTGTCTCTATGCTACCCCCAAAGGTTATGGCTTGAACATTATTTTAATATCTATTATTACAGAAGCTTTCACACAAATTTTTTAACGAGAAGATATTTAAAAGATCACACCATATGTTTACTAATTTAATCCCCTTTACCCACGGATGTGCTTTATGGCAAGTTTGGTTGAAATTGGCTCTGGTTCAGGGGAAGTAGAAAATGTGTAAATTTAAGTTTATGGAGAGACCAACAGATGTCGGAAATCAGGTGATCAGAAAAGTTCACTTGAGCTATATAGCTCAGGTGAGCTTAAAATCAGATAATGCGCAATGTTTATAGTCAGCATTTTACAAATTCTATGGTTGTATAACGATCTACTTTTCATGTACCAATACAACCTCGTTGTTAGTCCGTTTTTTACACACCGGTTTTGGCTACATATTACTCCATTTACCTGATCAAGATACAGAGCTTTCACGACAGGTGTGACTGGTTGTACTCCTCCTAAGCACCCGATCGCACCTCTGGTATGTCCAGGGATCTGTGTTTGCCCAACTCTTAATTTTGTACTCCTTATAGGAGATGATAACTGTTCGTTATCTTCTCCTTTTCATGTTATTAATTTCATTTAAGTGGTTTTCAAAAGTTTTTAAAATCATGGCTCCTAAGAGTTGTAATGTTTGATCAAACAGTGAAAATGGATGATTTATTTAAAATGCCCTAAAGTAGGTCATGGTGCACCAATCCAGGTGAAATATAAACTGAACTTATATTCCTCCGAGAGGAAGCTTGTGAATAAATTTCAGCTGGGCAATACCTGTATCCATAACAAAAATGGGTGTTTTCTATTAAGTGATACTACGACCTTGAAGAACAAAATCTTTCCTCCACTTGGCATGAGGAAAATGTGTACCAAGTTTTACGGCCCTATCCCCAATATTTCTGTCTGTATTCTGTCTACACGGTTCTCCTTTTAACTGATACAACCTTGACCTTGAAAAACAATAGGGACCTTCCACTCATCATGATGATCAAATGTACCATGTTGCAAGATCCTGGAACTTACGGTTTGGTCTGTATCCTGCCTAGTGCCTACAACGCTTTCCTACTAAGTGATACTATGATCTTGACCTTGAGAAACAATAGGCATCTTCCTCTCATCATGGTGATCAAATGTATTAAGTTGTAAGATCCTGGAGCTTTGTTCTGTATCCTGCTTTCAAAGTTTTCCTACTAAGTGATACTACAACCTTGACCTTGAAGAACAAAAGGAGTCCTCTACTTGGCATGAGGAGTACATGTTCCAAGTTTGACGGTCCTAACCCCTATACAGTAATTTGGTCTGTATCCTGCCTATAAAGTGATACTACAAATTTGACCTCTGACCTTGAACAACAGTAGGCATCTTCCTCTCATCATGGTGATCAAATGATCCTGGAGCTTACAGTTCTAACAGTTCATTTTGTAGTTATAATTTTGCGTACAAGGTCCAGACAGAGCCATACCATAACACGCCCGTCTTTAATGGACGTATAAAAATGCATTTCTAATCCTGACCCAATTTCCAAGTTGTCCAATAGTTATTTCCCATTGCTGAACTCTTACACATGGTGAGACGCAAAATATGTTTTATTCATGCTGTGGGTACAAATGCTTATCACTGCATTCATATATTGCAACCACCCAAACTGCAGGAAAACACAAATTCAGTAAGTTTATGAGTATTTGATAACAAAGTAGCTCGAACAAAAATTGATAATCACCATCTTTCTTTGATAAAAGTATCACTCATGTAGAAAAGGAAATAAATAATACCTTCATATTTAGTTTAAGGGCTTAATTCAAACAAATCATTCTTGATATGGCCAGTTTAAAGCAAATTACAAGCTGTAACTGACGGCAAATAAATTGAAAAATAAAAGAACAAATATATAACATATTTGTGATTGAATATATATAACTTAATAGAATCAGAGTGAATCTGAAACAATAAACCCGTTAAATCAGCAGAAAATGTCGATTCATGAATCATTGTCATCCTGTCAGTAATTCCTGCTCGTAATTTCCGATGTGCATTGACCTCAATCGGAACTCCTCGAATGTCTCGCGCACTCGACATGGGAAAAGATAATCTCAGCGAGATTCGTCGAGGCTGGATATTTGGACTGACGCCTCTTCCGAATCTCAGACCAGTGTCACATAAAATGATTCGGGAAATCTTGCCTGAACTTCGGCCGCTTGTTGCGATTAAAATGGGTTAAATTGAATTTCCTGTCCGCTTCAACTTTTCGCCTCAGACATCCTGTTAACTCTCTATCACAATGAAACATGCATTTCTTACCTTTACAAGGTGTAAATCCCACAGTAATTCAAGTTGGCTATTTTCGAAGCCATTGCAAACGACCACCATTTCATATTTTACCTTCTCAACACTGAAGAGTTCCGATATACTTCTTCATGACAATTTGTACTATGATTGAAAATACAGAACTTACTGGTTGACAATTACTTTGTACAAAGCATTTAAGCATAAAAATTAAAAGCAATAAAAGGAAAACTGTGTAATATTTAATCAATCTATTTGAAGGCGTCCTAAACTATCGGAACTCTTCAGTGTTGAGAAGGTAAAATATGAAATGGTGGCCGTTTGCAATGGCTTCGAAAATAGCCAACTTGAATTACTGTGGGATTTACACCTTGTAAAGGTAAGAAATGCATGTTTCATTGTGATAGAGAGTTAATAGGATGTCTGAGGCGAAAAGTTGAAGCGGACAAGAAATTCAATTTAACCCATTTTAATCGCAACAAGCGGCCGAAGTTCAGGCAAGATTTCCCGAATCACTTTATGTGACACTGGTCTGAGATTCGGAAGAGGCGTCAGTCCAAATATCCAGCCTCGACGAATCTCGCTGAGATTAGGGAAAAGAGTACCAATTCATTTCCCATAGACCTCAATGTTAACCTTTGGCCCTCTCACTAATTAACTATATCGATTTTAAACAAATGACCGCAAACATTTCAAAGTTCATTCCAAGTGTTGATAAAAAATGACAAAAAATATATAGGGTCCCGTGCCTTTTATAGGCCATATTTGTACTTTTTTACAACACATAGCAATCTGCAGTAAATTACACACTTCATTTTCAGCACACCCCTACCATGGTAATTTCCTCAGTCATTTCTCGATTTTGTGCGATAATTTTTCATCCTGACAATTAATTTGAACCGCTATAATATTTCTTTCAATTCCAAATAATTTCACTCTTGATATTAGCCAATCACGCAACACCTAGATATTTATACCTCCGCTCAATCTTACCCGGAAATAATGCTTATTTCACTTTATTTGAAACCAGAATCACGTTTTTCATACATTTTTATGAAAATTGGATCACACAAGAGCCAATGGGATTGAGATCACAAAATTTAAGTTTTTCGAGGTTCTATAACGATAAATTAGTATGGGGTTCTGAAAATATCCCAGTAAAGGGGGAGGGTAATACCAGAGAAGTACCAGGTGCCGCGCATAAAATACAGAGATGCCTCACCAGGTGTTAGTATCTTACATATCAACCATTTCTGTCATTAAAGGCCGTGTATCGGCCTGGAGATCCTGCTTTGTCTCGGAGGCAGATTTCTACGGAAGGGGGTGGGGTACAAGTTTTATCATATAATCTAATCTGCAGGAAACCAGGTAATAGCCATTTTATTTATTGGGTACCTATATAGTGTAAGTTTCATAATATAGTAAAAGTATGCATAATTCTCCATTTACTACTTAATATAAGAGTATATTTCAGCAATTTTTGTGGAATTTTCAGGAAATTTGGGGTCATTCTCAAATTCCGGGTAGAATCCACCCGGATGAAGATATGAACAAAATTTTATCTTAAAATGATTGTATATTCCATAACAAACAAATCACATGCGATTTACAAATATAATATTTATTACAGTGTCAGCTAGTGGCGAACTTGGGACAGGTGTCAGAATCATTCATTCCCTGTAACGGCACTGTCAGCAGACGGTACACTTGTTAAGGGGGTTCACAGTACCCTTCACATTAAAGTTACAGAACTAAATTTTCATCCATATACACTTCAGTATGTAAAGTCTTTGAAAATAACAAATTTGCCTGATTTTAAGGTCGTTAACATTATGAGTATGGGAATGAGAGTACCAAACCTCCGTCTGGGTTACGCATACGGGGGTTTGGTACTCTCATTCCACATAGTGCGCGAGACATTCGAGGAGTTCCGATTGCATTGACCTCGAAGATCACCAGTTCAGAAAAAGCGAAAGAGAGGCACTGCACAAGTGTCAGATTTGTAAACAATTTATCATGCCAATTTTATAGAAAATTCACTATCAAAGTTTTATTAGAGTGGCACATCTGCGTAATCATTACTTTCTTCCAATTAATGTACTTCTTGTCATTCATGAAACGGTGTAATATTTTAAAACAAACGACACGTGTAGTTACTCACATCAGTTTCCGTCTTTGTATATAACCTTGGTCTCAGCAACTCGATTATGTTCGGCAATCCTCGTTCCCATGTCCTTGTATACGACGCAATGGCGGTTTATACGAAACGCTCATTGTAGGTATGCTCTCAAACAATATTCCCTTGTTATTTTGCTGAATTTTTCTACAGATCTTGGGGATTATATTAGTTATACCGATAGGTGTTATTTAATGCATAATTGGATAGCTGAAAAAATGCCGTCAGTTACAGCTTGCATTGCTTTAATGTATACCAATGGCTTAATTATATAAAAAAAAATATTGCGCTTTCATAATTGTAATCCTAGCCTTATATTACATATAGCCAGTCTAATCAAGTATATAATAAGTAAGTAAGTAAGCAAGTAATTTATTTCCAATTTTGGGCCCAGAGGGCATACAAAGAATACAAAGTTCATATACATAAATCATAAAAGAGTGATTATCCAAAAGATAGATGAAAAATAAAATTTACAAGTTCATGATAAATCAACTTTTCTTAGTAATGAACAGCTATATATGTAATTGGCAAATTTTTCAATAATATTGTTACATTCGTTGCTCATAAGCCAGGTAAATTTTTGTCTATTACACAGGTTTATAAAATTCTTGCACAAAATGTTCATGGACTCTATGAATGGTTTTCTTGAGTGTTGGTATGCTATGCAGTCAAATACAAAGTGGAATTCATCTTCTACACAGTCATACTTGCAGACAGTACATATTCTCTCATTTACATGTGTTTGTGTGTAACGTCCAGTTTCAATAGCCAAAGAGTGAGAACTGATTTTGAACATTGCAAAACATGAGGATTACGAATTACTGAAAAATATTTTTCTCTACAGAATCTTGTTTTGAATAGTGCATAGGTTCATAATTTACCAAATTGTTTGTCTGCATTGTCTGAGAGTGTATTACACCACTGATATTTAAATCTTTCATACAACTTATTAGCAACAATTGAAACAATATTTTTATCATGTATAGGGCATTGTATATCCAACTTATTCAAAATATAACGAATGCTACTGATCCAGCTGCTTTTGTTATTATCGTATAATACATTGTTTTCATGTACAGCATTTCTTAATAAGGAATTTACTTCGGAATTTAAAATTCTTTGTAAATATTTAAAACAGCTTTTTATGACATCAATATACATTGGGAATCGACCAAGTTCATCAACAATAGCTTGATTTGAGGCTTTTTTTATGTACACCACAAATATATTTCAAAAATTTAATGTGCATTTTTTCGCAGTACATTTTGTTAAAGAAGTTTTCCATACAATAATTGGGGCGTTTTGCAGAACATGTATCTGTATTTATTGTTCCCCAGATTTCACACGCATAAAGCAGTACAGGTTTTACAGTATGATCATATAAGTGTATCAGGGTATGTATTTTAGGTTTAATATTTCCAAAACATTTGACTAATTTAAAATATGCCTTTAAGGCTCTTTTGTAGAGATCAAACTGGCAATTTGTGAATGAGCCTGATGAGGAGAAAACAATTCCTAGATATTTATATGATGACACTTGTTCAATAATTTGATTTTTATAGAAAAAATTTTCAGCTGATTTTTTACCACTTTTGCAAAATATAATAATTTTTGTCTTCTTGAGATTGACAGACAGGCAATATTTTTCACAGTAGCTTTCAAGCTTATTTATACATTGCTGAAGTCCTCTTTCAGATTTAGAAATTAATACTAAATCATCAGCATACAATAGACAATTTAGGGAAATGTCACCTAATTTAACCGGATCATCATTATCATTAAATAAAGATGGTAGACCACTGATTAATATTTTAAAGAGATTTGGGCTTAAGTTATCTCCTTGTCTAACACCCACTTTAGATTCAAATGATCTGGTAAGTTTGTTTTGAAGTTTTACTGACATTGAGTTTGCCGTGTACATATTCTTAATGACCTAGCTTATAAAAAGGCCCCATTATGTCTAGCTGATGCAACCTGTGTAATAAGGCCGAGTATAAAACAGTGTCAAAGGCTTTAGAAAAATCAATGAAGCAAACATACAGTTTGGATTTATTATTTGTATATTTTTGAATTAGGGTTCTAAGTACAAACATGTGGTCACTAGTTCTGGCTTTTGGTTGAAAGCCAATTTGAACCTTATTAATAATATTGTTGGAGTCCAAGTAATTTTGTAACCTGGTATTCAGTATGCTATTAAATACTTTGGATAAACAAGAAGTTATTGTTATTCCTCTATAATTTGAGGGGTCATATGTACTATCATTCTTATGAATTGGTTTAATAAAGCCTGTTTTCCATTCATCTGGGTATTTGCCAGAGGACAAGATAATGTTAAATAACTTTAGCATATATGGTAAAACATAATGTACACTGGTTTTTAGCATTTCATTTTTAATGCCATCCAATCCAGCTGTTTTATTATTCTTAAGATGTTTTATTGCATTAATGACTTCCTTTTCTTTAATTGTATAGTCTAAAGAAGTAAATGTTTTACAAGATTTCTCTGACTTAGCAAGGAGGTCTTCAAAATATTTATTCTGAATACTAAATTTGCCATCAATACCGAGTAGTGTGGAAAAATGATTTACCCACTGTTCACTAGATATCTTAATGGACTGGTCATTTGTTTGCTCTGCTTTCAAATCTTTCAAACGTTTCCAGTATGCTTTTGGGTCATTTTCATATAGGGAATCTAACTTGTTTATGATTGTTGTTCTAAAGTTCCTATATTTTTGTTTGCAACATCGATTATATAGCTTACGGATTCTTCATATATTTTGCATGCTAGAAGTATGACATTCCACATACATGTAAAGCAAATTTTAAACAAAAGGCCCGTGATCCACAAGACAGCATGCAAGTTTGAGGGCCACTCTTATAATTGGGTCACTTGGAAAGTTTGACTACATTTTGCTTTTAATATGTACATCATGCACTCACCCAAGCGTTCAACAGAATACCGAATTATACGGGCTGGTATCTCGGAAAATGCGCATTAGGGGTAATAAATTTCAAAAATTAAGTTTTCATAGAGGAATTCTTGTTCATCTATAGTCAGTTAGATTGGGATGTTAAATGGGATCTCGATCCCCTGGCACAGAAAATGTCTGGTTTTGAAAAAGTGTAGGCTCATTGTGGGCCATCATCATAACTGGTCCTCCCGCAAGTCTTATGTTGTCCCCAAACAATATGGGTGAAATGTCACCAAACTGGCAAAAAACAACAATGCTTGTATAAAAATTCATGGATATGCCATCAATTAGTCAAAGTAAAGATTTTTCATGATGAATGCATCATTTTTAGAGAATTTAGCTATGTGTGCCAGCCCCCATAAAGTTTAGAATACATGTAACAAAATTAAGAATATCAAATAAAAATAGAACCAATAGTATACTTAAAAACGAAAATGTTCTAATGCATCAAAGTGGACAGATACAAATTGCAAAAGGTCAATTGAGTGACACAGGTGACCTAAAAATGGAACATGAAAGCATTGCCTTAATTAACAGGATTATTTCTACTTTACTGTTAAGTTCGTGAAAACATATCATAATCAATTTTACTTCAGTTAAAGGAGCATGGACATGATTTGAGCTGAAAATTTTCAAATTTTATTTTTCCATTTTTAATGTTCAAAATGCTTAACTAAGGTATTTCTGATGGTCAGCAAAAATTTGAATGTCAGTTGTCGAGGTACGTGGGAGATACAGAGCTCACAATTCTTTGTTATGTAAACAAGGCTGTGCCCTATTTTTGTTTACATGTAATCTAGATATCCCTGTAAAAGTTTTTCAATTTACAAGTCAATTCTGAACATAATTTAATAGTTTCTAGTGTTTAGCACATCTCATTTTGTTTTAAACATGCTATTTTCCATCAAGCAATCTATATGTAAACAAAAACATGGCATGATGGAGCCTTGTTTACATACCCAAGAATTGTAACTCAACAACAGATATTCAAATTTTGGTAAACCATTAGAAATATGTTAGTTAAGCACTGTAAACAATAAAAATGGAAAAATAAAATTTTCCAGCTCAACCGTGTCCATGTCCCTTTTAACAGAGCATCAAAACAGCATGCATGAAGCTGGTTTACAGGGTTAATTTACTTCTATTGGTTCAATACATATACTAAGGGTAGTTGCAGGATAAAATATATTTATTTTGTCCTTTGTATGCCCTCAATGGATGACAAATACCAATTCTGCATAGTGCAAAAGTTTATTCTTATTACATAGAAAGTTTTATACAAGATGTTATCATTCCCATCATACATGTATACATGGATTCTTCATATATTTTGCATGCTAGAAGTATGACATTCCACATACATGTAAAGCAAACTTTAAACAAAAGGCCCGTGATCCACAAGACAGCATGCAAGTTTGAGGGCCACTCATGCATGTTGTTGGACATGCAATAGGTATGTAAAATTGTATTTTTTCACTTCTGTATATCTGAATCCATGTTGCGATGTATTATAGAATTATAGTATTTGATCTAGTTGAATGGCATAAATCTGTAAATAGGGTATCAAAATTTTAATATTGGAGTAGATTTACAATTTTGTATTGGAGTAGATTTACAAATTTTCTTCTTCACATTTTGATAGTTTTTAGAGATTATTAAATAATACAGATGCAAACATTTTGATAGTTTAAAAAAATTATGAATACAGATGTCATGCTTGCAGAAATTTTGTTTGTTAACTTCATGGCAGAACACATCATCCCTATATTCTGTCAACCAGACTCTGCAATGCAGAGGCCAACTAACTGACAGCAAGATTGTCTCAAAGTTTTTCCTGTTCGTACCAAAACAAATGTTTATATGCATGTGCTTTAATTCATTCTAGTCTAGTCTTGTTATGGTGTTGTAAATAAGATGCAAAATTACATATTACCTAATATGCATGTGTTACATAAAATAACTTGTTGGATAAGGGGTATATTAGTTTATCTTTCACTTTTTGCTGATTTCTTTCAAATTATGTTTTGTTGAATTTGATTGAGAATCAAATACACTTTATGTTATGCTCATATATGAAAAAGATCCATGTTTATTTTCACGACAATTAAAATGTCACAAAGAGCTAGAGCCACAAAAGTGATCAAAATTAGCCTGCATTTTTTATGAAAAATTATAACTAAAACTTAAGGAATATTGCACTAAATACAATCAATATATATACATCATAGTAAATGTATTCATATCAAAATGTTAATTCGGTGATGTCATAACTGTCTCGTACATGTCATAACGTTTGCAGTTTTTCTCCAAAATTGAAAATTTTTGAAACTTTGATTCAAAATTTCAGTTTGGCCACATTAATTGAACAAATCAAATTCTGACATGGGTAAAGAAATAAAAACTGCACCAATAAATGTTGGATTTAGTTTGTTTGATGAAAGTGGCCATACATAAATTTCTTGTTTTAGGTATTTCCCAAACATAATTTATGCATCAAATGGTGTTGGTGTTCTCATTTTTAAAAAAAATGGGTCAACATGTCCTTATAAAACATTTTAAAATGGTAGATTTTTACATAGGTTTTCAACACATATTCCCCCAACCCTCTCCATTTGGTTCAGCATTTTAAAGAAAAATTGTCATTTTTTGGGTCATGCTAGTCCCTTCCCCCCACTCCCCCTCCACTTTTATGTGGAAAAGGAATAAAATTAAGTCACAACTCCTTTGCATCTGCCCCCGATTTTATAACTACACAGTATAGTAAATAAAGCTGTATAATTCAGTATGTATATCTGATATGATGCTAAACGCTGAGCTTAATTATAAATAATCATTATAATATTTCATTTCAAAGATGCGTATAGAAATGTGTGCAATGCAGATATAACAGCATGGTATTGTAGATGCAAAACTGGCGCGGGGTAGTTGGGATGTGTGCCCAAATTGCCGCCATACTGTGGTATCTTGGATATGGAAGATTCATGTATAGTGCAGATGAGCGAGTCGGTGTATGTACATGACTGGTCATCATTTGTTGAAGACGACGCTAAGGTTCAAAAAGAAATCTATCAATCCGACAGTGACAAGAGTATTGTCGAGGAATAACTTACAATTACTGGACACATTATGTTATTTAATTTTTACACATGTTTAAAAGAATTTGTTCCTACCTTCTGTACAATATAGAATTATCTAAGCATTTTAGTTGTACATATAGTAGAAACACGTACATGTTAACGAGGTTATGTCTTGTCTGCTAACGCAACTTTATACAAAGGTAACTTTCCAAGTAACCCTTTCCTTCAAAGGAAGCAATACCATGTTATATTTAATTTTTTCATGAAGTACGTCATCATAAGATTAAATTTTGACAATTTTATTAAATTCAAAGAATGGGCCAATTTTTGACCTTTCATGGCTCTAGCTCTTTAGAGCAATCATATGGAAAAATGTCTTAATGTGCTAGAAATTTTCAAAAGTTGGCATGCATCTAGACCTCAAATGTGAGTTTTTGAGGATATCTATTCTAAAAGTAAAAATCAGCTCATAATTCCTTAGAAGAAAAGTAGAACTCTGTTTATAAAGAAAGTTTATGTTTTCTGATAAAGGAGGAGAAAACATTAAATTCTTTACAGATAGAGATGATGGGCAACTTACCCATACATAATACATAAGCTTTTCTAGCCTTCTACCAGTAGAGCTAAAAATTCACTATGAATGCATGCTATAAAATGAAATTGCAGTTCAAACAAAACAGCAGTTAAATAACAATAACACAAGTACTAATACAGTAATCATGTACAAAACAAATTTCATTATGCAAATCAACATCATAGAGCCCACAGAGAAATGTGATAAGGAACATGGTGCACCCATCTGCAACTACCTGTACATGTTGCATAAATCTATATTTGCATGCTTGAAGCACAGGGGCTTCTCATCCATTATGTTCTCAATCTTTATATAAATATCTAGATATTTATTGAGAACATAATGGATGAGAAGCCTGGAGGCTGTGCTTAAAGTCACAAGCTGTGACACTATTGCAATTCCAAAATGAGACTACAGTGACCTACTTTTGGTACATGAACAAATTTCCCACCAAGACACATCAACTGACCAAGTGTGATGGTCCTAAGCCTTACAGTTTGCAAAAATAAGATCCAAACAGATTAGAGTATATATATAATCATGAAATTCCAGAAGGAGGTCACAGTGACCTATTTTTGTTTTGCAACACACCTTCTCCCCAAAATACATCAAATGATCCTTGGATTCATAGTGTGAAAGAATACAAAGTTTGGGTATGAATAACCATAAAACTCCATAAGGAGTCCACAATGAACTGTTGTTGGTATTTGGATTATCTTATTACCCCCCCCCCCCCCCCCCCCCCCATATGTACCAACTTACGTGTTTGAGAGTTCTAAGTAGACATGAAAGAGTTAACAGATGGATGGACAGAAAAGTCTACACTATATAATATGGCCCATCAAAATCAAAAGACGAGTGTATTAAAAATTGCAAAGAATTTCATTATTAAATGTTAATCTGAAAGAATATTTAGACATAAATGTATGGATTTTCTAGGTAGCTTAATAATGCACCTGCATGTTTATTGGTGTGACAATTGGGTCATTTTGAATTTGTAGAGTGGTTATAAATTAACGCAATTTAAACAATGCTGCATTAACATGTATAGACAATCAAATATACATTTTCACAAAATCAAACTGGATTGTAGATTCCAAACTTATACAAAAATTTTCATTATCAAATTGAGTTTGTCAAAAACCTATAAATAACACTCTTATCAACTGAGTCATTAGTTTAAAATACTTACTACAACTTAATTAAATTTGAAGCTTAAGACATCATTCAATAGTTGAATACATCTAACTTGACAATAAATTTTCCACATCTCATGCAAATGGATAGTGTAAGAACATGTATATAAATATAATTTAAACAAAGTAATTGATATGTAGAACATTGTACTATTATTCTTTGAATCTTCATCAATGATCATAAATGCATGGTTTAAATGTTCATTGATAATGATTAATGCAGTCAATTCCATTGCATTAATGAATCAGTCAGTTTTATATAGTTCAAAAGAAAGATAAAAACAGTTGACAAAACAACATTTATTTTCACACTCTGGTTCCCAATGATTGTTGATGTTGCTCTTTTAAAACTTTGAAAACCCAGTCTTCTTTCTCTACAATGTATATTTCTTTCAGGTTTTGACTCTTGGGAATGAACATCTTTATTGTGTCTATCAGACATGAAGCACATCGTACTACAGCTTCTCGTTTCAGGGATACTGAAAAATTAAAGATGGCTAATTGTTGCAACCGCTGATCAAGAACCTAATTACCTAAATGGCCCACATTAATGCTAAGCTAAGTAACAATACATCAATTAAAAGTCTTGCACATTGATGGTGCAAGAGTGCATCTCTTTGAGAACTAGATGTCCAATTTTAAGTTTTCTAATGTTTCCTTAGAACTAGATTAATAAGTAGCAGTCCATTTAAGAATCAAATCTACGGGCAATTTATTGAGGGAAATCTATAATTAATTATGTTTCTGAAATGCTTCAATATCATAAATCTAATTGTGTTTTGCAGTAAGGTCATTCTGCATGAAAATAACATTCAGTAAACAAGAGGCCCATGGGCCACATATAATTTTATACTTTGATCATGGACAAGTTTATATGACAAAACTTTAGTTAGGGAGATTATGCTTTATATGAATTACTTAAAGTTTATAAAGTTTTGAATTCTCAAGTCTGAGCTTATATCAATATACCATTAAAATATTATCTCTTTCACTAAACAAAATAGATAATTTGTACATACCTGTACCAAACAGTGAGCAAGCAATTGAAGGATAACCACACTGGTCTGCTTGTTGCAGCATGTTTTTCATGCATAATGCATATTGTTTGAAATATTCATCCTTCAAACCACCTGATGAATTTGTAGAACTCTGAGTTGCTGGTAGCCATACATGTATCACATCAAACCAATTGTTATTGGGCATGACAACAGTGCTTCCAACTTCAAATCTCTTTCCTTTCATTTTCTCATTCAAGTCATACTTCTGGTAATGCTTCCTATTGTAGTCGTGGATTTTTCGAGATAAATACCCATGGGTAAATGTATACTGCATATTGCCACCCTTATGAATATATTCACAACAACAAATTGCATGCACACTCATTGTTAAGATTTCACCAGGCTGAATACACAAATTCATTTCACCTGACTGCAGTGGATTTTGTTGTGTTTTGTATGTTGCTGCTTCCATAGCAAACGTATGATCATTGAAGGCTTGTGAAATTTCACAAACAACTTCTGCATTTGAATCTACAAAATGTACCTCCTTCAAATTTGTACTTGATCGGTCATCTGATTTCCCATACTGCAATATTCCATCTACATAACACTGGGCACAGATTTTCAAGGAACATATTCCTGCAATATAAAATATTAAATACCGGTATTTTATATTATCATAAATCATAGCAACATTATTGGATCGAGAAGACTATAATTAACAAAGGAACAAAGATTTTATTTCTGTGTTGACATGCAACTTAAATATGATGACATAAATTTATTTATGTAAAGATGCAACTTAATCATGTAAAATTTGCATGATGACATAATCTATAAACAAGAGGCCCATGGGCCACATCGCTCACCCGAGTCACCTTGGCCCATATTTACTGTGAATTTACAGTAAGTGTGAACGACTCAGCTTCTCAAGTTCATTCGAGGTCTCGGATAGTTGGTTTCAAAACAAATCTGTCAATGATGACGCATCAAGGAAAGAACAATCACTGCGATTGGACCAATATTTAAAGGGGCGGGAATAAAAATAATTTTAGATGGTCACACGTGTCTTTACACTAGCGTGTCATTACATAATCTTTTAGCACGATGGAAGAGACTGCAAAAGGGGAAAACCAATACCAACTAAAACAATGACATTGATTTTAAAATTACATGCCGAGGGTTTATTTTATTGTAAAATCAGTAAGAAATTAGGCGTCGCAAAGGCCACGTTATAAAATTGTCAATCATGGGAACTCTTGCACCGAAAATGTCGCCAACGAAGCTCACACCGGATGTACTTTTGTTAATCGAGTATGAAATTAAAAAGAAGTCAAGTGTATATTAATAGAGAAATCAGACAAAATTTATTAAGAAGAAATATTTGTACCCCTGTCAATGTACCAAAGGTGTCTTTAATTTGTAGAACTGCGAGAAATTTTTAGGGAAATTACTTTCAAGAAACTGCAAAGAAAATCCAAGAGAAGCATATTTCGTCTGAACACAGGGACTCGTCACGAAATATTTGTCTTTTTAAAATTTGACATCGTCTATTCTATATTTACAAATAAATATAAATATAGAATAGAGAGGGTCAATTCGTGACGAGCCCCTGTGGTCTGAACACGAACGAAGTGTTGAAAATTTCTTTGCTACTGATTTTATTGCAATTTAGGCAAGTCAGTTATATATATATAAATATATATATATATAGAGAGAGAGAGAGAGAGAGAGAGAAACTCTAAACGCTTTGTTGAAATATTTGACTGGGATACCGGTCTTCTTCAGTCGTGTTTTCGTGAAGAAGAACGGTAACACGGTCGAAATATTTCAACAAAGTGTTTAGAGTTTTTTCTGTATTTTACTTCCAAAAAAGAGAATATATATATATATATATATA